>NC_057809.1:202855907-203155907 GCF_018294505.1 Triticum aestivum
ACGCTAGAGCCCCACCTTGCCGGCGTGCCCGTGCCGAGGAACCACCGCCTACCGCCGTCGTTCGCCGCCGCCCGGAGCTACCTCACCGTCGAGTCGCCGCCCCGTCGCCGGATCTCGCTTCCCCGACTCCTCCCCGAGCCCACTGCCAGTTCCCCACGGCCCCGCCATGAGCTCCGGCCTTTCCTCCTCTCTCCCTCACACTCACGGCTGCGGCCAAGGCTGCGACCGCGCTCGCATCCCCACGGCCAGCCCGTGCCCATAGCTACCTTGTGCCCCAGCCTCTTCTTCCTCCCGCGACGCCGTCCTCCGCCAGCCCCGCCCGCTGCGGCCACCTGCAGCTATTGCCCCGTTGCGGGTGCCGCTCATCGCGCCCGGCCACCGTGCGCACCACCCCGGTGCCCCTAAACGCACCACGGCCACACCCGCCAGCGTTCGAGCCTCCAGCGCCCGGCTCCCCTCGTCCCTGCCTGTGGCCACCTTGGCCAAAGCCTGCCGCCGCTCGGCCAGCCGCTTCCCCTCGCCCCCTGCACCCTGACCGCACACCAGCTCCCCCATTTCGCCCCGCTGCAGCCGCCATCTGTCAACTACGCGTGTCTGCGCGCACTCGTAGCCGCCTGCTACTCGCGGCCAAGCCTGCACACACCCGCCCATAGCCGCACGCCTAGCACCCGCGCCGCCACGGCTACCGCCGTCTCTGCTCACCCCGTCGTGTGCTGCCCGCGCACGCTCGAGTGCCCGGTGCCCAGTGCCCGTTCGGGCTATGCCCATTAGCCCCGCGGCCGATAGGCCCCCTGTGCCTATGATAGTTGGGCCCCATGCCCCTTAGAACGAAAAAAATAAACAAACTTAACTAATTAAGTAAATTAATTAACCTAATTAATTGTAGTTAATTACCCTTATCACTTAGTTAATTAATTAATCACGATTAGTTAGTCTAGTCAATGATGAATGGGACCCACACGTTAGTTTGACTAGGTCAACTGACTAGTTGACTGCTGACATCATGTTGACATCACACTGATGTCATAATTACATTTTCTCATTAACTTAATTCTGTTAATTCTAAAAATGAATGAAATCTTTAAAAATTAATATAAAATAATCCGTAACTCAGATGAAAATACTTTGTACATGAAAGTTGCTCAGAACGACGAGACGAATCCGGATATGTAGCCCCTTCGTCTGCCACATATCCCTAGCATAGCAAACACACAACTTTCCCCCTCCGGTTCATCTGTCCAAAAACGCGAAACACCAGGGATACTTTCCCGGATGTTTCCCCCCTTCGCCGGTATCACCTCCTACTGCGTTAGGGCACACCTGGCACCGTTACTTGTCATGACATGCATCGATATGCATCTGTTTGCATTGTATTCATTGTTTTCCCCCTATTCTCTCTAGTATACTACGAGACTGACACCCCAGCTGGTGCCCCGATTGACTACGTTGTTGACAACCCCTCCTTGCCAGAGCAACCAGGCAAGCCCCCCCTTGATCACCAAATATCGCCTATTCCTTCCCTCTACTGCTTGCATTAGATTAGTGTAGCATGTTATTGCTTTTCGTTAATCCTATTCTATTGTATAGCCTGTCATTGTTGCTACAGTTGTTGATACCTTACTTGTAATCCTAAATGCTTAGTATAGGATGCTAGTTTATCATTAGTGGCCCTACATTCTTGATCGTCTGCCATGCTATACTATCAGGCTGTGATCACAAGGGAGGTGATCACGGGTATATACTATATATCTTATACATGATACATGTGGTGACTAAAGACGGGTCGGCTCGTAGAGTACCCGTGAGTGATTCACGGATTGGGGGCTGAAAGGACCTTTGTCCCGACGGCCCTCTAGGTGGATCTTTGTGGCGGAGCGATAGTGCAGGTTGAGACCACCTAGGTGAGAGGTGGGCCTGGCCCTGGTCGGCGTCCGCGGATACTTCAATTAACATGCTTAATGAGATCTTGGTATTTGATCTGAGTCTGGCCACTAGCCTATACGCACTAACCAACTACGCGGGAATAGTTATGGGCACTCGACGTCGTGGTATCAACCAGAGCCTTCTTGACGTCAGCGACTGAGCGGCGCGCGTCGGGTGGGACCACGTAACGCAACTTCCTTTGTAATGGAGGTTGCTAGGTCTGCTCACCGGCCACGTACGCAATGTGCAGGTGTGCAATGGACGATGGGCCCAGACCCCTACGCGCATAGGATTTAGACCGGTGTGCTGACCTCTCTATTGTGCCTAGGTAGGGCCGAGACGTGTTGATCTTCCGGGGCCGGGCATGACCCAGGAAAGTGTGTCCGACCAGAGGAATCGAGCGTGTTGGGTAATGTGGTGCACCCCTGCAGGGAAGTTTATCTATTCGAATAGCCATGTCTGTCGGCAAAAGGATGACCCGGAGTTGTACCTTGACCTTATGACAACTAGAACTGGATACTTAGTAAAATACACCCTTTCAAGTGTCTGATACAACCCGGTGATCGCTCTCTCATAGGGCGACGAAGGGAGGATCGTCGGGTAGAATTATGCTATATGATGATACTCGGTGAACTTACCATCTACTCTCTTCTACTGCTTCGAGATGGAGGCTACCAGAAGCGTAATCTTCAATAGGACTAGCTATCCCCCTCTTATTCTGGCATTCTGCAGTTCGGTCCACATATACTACCCCTTTCATTGATACCAATGCATATGTAGTGTAGTTCCTTGCTTGCGAGTACTTTGGATGAGTACTCATGGTTGCTTTGCTCCCCCCCTTTTCCCCATTTCTATACCTGGTTGTTGCGACCAGATGTTGGAGCCCAGGAGCCAGACACCACCGACGACGACTACTACTACACTACAGGTGCCTACTACTACATGCAGACCGTCGACGATGACCAGGAGTAGTTTAGGAGGACCCCAGGCAGGAGGCATGTGCCCCTTTCGATCTATATCCCAGTTTGTGCTAGCCATCTTATGGCAACTTGTTTAACTTATGTCTGTACTCAGATATTGTTGCTTCGCTGACTCTTGTGTCTTTGAGCATTTGTATTCGAGGCATCGAGGCCCCTGGCTTGTAATATAAAGCTTGTATTATTTTATTTGTGTCTAGAGTTGTGTTGTGATATCTTCCGTGAGTCCTTGATCTTGATCGTACACATTTGCATGTATGATTAAATCGAGGGCGTCACAGTTTTGGTAATGAGTCTCATGAGTTTAATTTTTCCAAGTTTAGTAGAAATCTTCATGAAAAAGAATTGCCTAGTAAAGATGAATTAATTGGTCTTGCTTCTATTATTGTACCACTTACTGATCCTTTAGAACAATATTTGGTAGACCGTGAGAATGATTTTCATATGCATGAAAGAAATGAAATAGAAAAAAAATTCTTTGAACAACACCCTCTACTTAAACACAATTTGCCTATTGAAACTCTAGGAGGTCCTCCTCCACCTAAAGGTGATCCTGTGTTTGAATTAAAACAATTGCCAGACACTTTGAAATATGCTTGTCTTGATGAAAACAAGATATATCCTGTTATTATTAGTGCTAACCTTTCAGAACATGAAGAAGAAAGATTATTGAAAGTTCTACGGAAGCACCGAGCTGCTATTGGATATACTCTTGATGATTTAAAGGGCATTAGTCCCACTCTATGTCAGCACAAGATTAATATGGAACCTGATGCTAAACCCGTTGTTGATCACCAACGTCGGTTAAATCCGAATATGAAAGAAGTGGTAAGAATGGAAATATTAAAACTTCTGGAAGTAGGTATAATCTATCCCATAGCCGATAGTAGATGGGTAAGCCTTGTCCATTGTATTCCTAAGTAAGGAGGTATAACTGTTGTTCCTAATGATAAGAATGAACTTATTCCACAAAGAATTGTTACAGGCTATAGAATGGTAATAGATTTTAGAAAATTAAACAAAGCAACTAGAAAAGATCATTACCCTATGCCTTTTGTTGATCAAATGCTTGAAAGATTATCTAAGCACACACACTTTTGCTTCCTTGATGGATATTCTGGCTTTTCACAAATACATGTTTCTCAACCTGATCAAGAAAAGACCACTTTTACTTGTCCCTTTGGAACCTATGCTTATAGACGTATGCCTTTTGGTTTATGTAATGCACCTGCTACCTTTCAAAGATGTATGACTGCTATATTCTCTGACTTTTGTGAAAAGATTGTAGAGGTTTTCATGGATGACTTTTCTGTTTATGGGAAGTCTTTTGATGATTGTTTAAGCAATCTTGATCGAGTTTTGCATAGATATGAACAAACAAATCTTGTCTTGAATTGGGAGAAGTGCCACTTTATGGTTAATGAAGGCATTGTCTTGGGTCATAAAATTTCTGACAAAGGTATTGAAGTGGACAAAGCTAAGGTTGATGCAATTGAGAAAATGCCATGTACTAAAGATATAAAAGGTATTCATAGTTTCTTAGGTCATGCTGGTTTCTATAGGAAATTTATCAAAGACTTTTCAAAAATTTCTAGGCCTCTCACTAGTCTCTTGCAGAAGGACATTCCTTTTGTTTTTTATAATGATTGTTTAGAAGCCTTTGAAACACTTAAGAAAGCCTTAATTTCTGCACCTATTGTTCAACCACCTAATTGGAACTTTCCTTTTGAAATCACGTGTGCTGCTAGTGATTATGTTGTTGGTGTTGTTCTAGGACAAAGAGTTGATAAGCAACTTAATGTTATTCATTATGCTAGTAACACTCTAGACAGTGCTCAAAGAAATTATGCTACTACTGAAAAATAATTCTTAGCAGTTGTGTTTGCTTGTGATAAATTTAGACCTTATATTGTTGATTCCAAAGTAATTGTTCACACAAACCATGTTGCTATTAAATATCTTATGGAAAAGAAAGATGCTAAACCTAGACTTATTCGATGGGTTCTCTTGTTACAAGAATTTGATTTACATATCACTAATAAAAAAGGAGCTGAGAACCCAGTAGCTGATAATTTGTCTAGGCTTGAAAATGTGCTTGATGACCCACTACCTATTGATGATAGTTTTCCTAATGAGTAGTTAGCTGTAATAAATGTTTCTCATAATACTCCTTGGTATGCTGATTATGCCAATTACATTGTTGCTAAATATTTACCACCTAGCTTTACTTACCAACAAAAGAAAAAATTCTTCTATGATTTAAGACATTACTTTTGGGTGACCCACATCTTTATAAAGAAGGAGTAGATGGTATTATTAAATGTTGTATACCTAAGGATGAACAGGGACAAATCCTACGGAAATGTCACTCTGAGGATTATGGAGGGCATCATGCTGGAGATAGAACTACTCACAAGGTATTGCAATCTGGATTTTATTGGCCTACTCTCTTCAAGGATGACCATAAGTTTGTCTTATCTTGTGATGAATGCCAAAGAATAGGTAATATCTGTAAGCATCAAGAAATGCCTATGAATTATTCACTTGCTGTTGAACCATTTGATTTTGGGGATTTGATTACATGGGACCTTTTCCTTCCTCTAATGGGTATACTCATATTTTGGTTGTTGTTGATTATGTTACTAAATGGGTAGAAGCCATTCCAACCAGTAGTGTTGATCACAATACCTCTATTAAAATGCTTAAGGAAGTTATTTTCCCAAGGTTTGGAGTCCCTAGATATTTAATGACTGATGGTGGTTCACACTTTATTCATGGTGCTTTCCGTAAAATGCTTGCCAACTATGGTGTTAACCATAGAATTTAATCACCTTATCATCCTCAGTCTAGTGGTCAAGTTGAACTTAGCAATAGAGAAATAAAATTAATTTTGCAAAAGACTGTTAATAGGTCCAGGAAGAATTGGTCTAAGAAATTAGATGATGCACTTTGGGCTTATAGAATAGCATATAAAATCCTATGGGTATGTCTCCTTATAAAATGGTTTATGGAAAAACTTGTTATTTGCCTCTTGAGTTAGAACACAAAGCATTTTGGGCAATCAAAGAACTCAGTTATGATTTCAAACTTGCTGGTGAAAACAGGTTATTTGATATTAGCTCACTGGATGAATGGACCCAAGCTTATGAAAACGCAAAATTATTTTTAAAAAAGTAAAAAGATGGCATGAAAAAAGAATTCAAAAGAGTGAGTTTAAAGTCGGAGACTATGTTCTTTTGTACAACTCTCGTTTTAGATTCTTTGTAGGAAAACTCCTCTCAAAATGGGAAGGTCCGTATGTCATTGAGGAGGTTTATCGGTCTGGAGCCATCAAAATAAAAATTCCGAAGGTACTAACCCGAAGGTTGTCAATGGGAAACGAATAAAGGATTATATCTCAGGTATGCCTATTAATGTTGAAAGTAATATTATCCAAACTATGACACCGGAAGAACAGATAAAAGAGTCCGTCCGGAACACTCCAAAATCATGAAAATAAGGAGGTACATGATACGGTAAGTAAACGGACTCCAAAAAATCCACAAAAATATTTTTTATTAGTTTTGGAATATTTTAGAATTTTGGGAATAAAGAAACTTCCAGGAAGCGTCCCCTGGTGGGCATAAGACACGCCTGGCATGCCCTGGTGTCTTGTGCCCACCTGGGACACCTTCTATAATCCATTTTTCTACCATATACTTGTCCTCAAAGATAAAAAAATCTATATATACTTCGCGAACCTGTTGATCACCGTATCGCGGAGAAATCCTCTGTTCTCTTTTTCCTTGTTGTTTTTTGTTAGATCCCATCTACCATGTCCTCTTCAAGCTCCTCCAAGGACAAGTTCTTCAAGAACGTCATCAACCCATATCTGCGGGAAGTGGTGCAGCACCCTTAGGTCATCCATATGCATGAGGGGGTGCTTCACCTCCGCGATGTTCCACGTCCCAAGGGGGCGGGAACCATGGAGGTCAAGCTCGAAGCTGTGGAGCAAGACGTCTTCTGGTGCAAGGGGATGGTGGAGCACGGGCTCAATGCCAATCACCTCATGATCACGGACCTTTCCCGTGATCTCAAGGTGGATGGCAAGCCCACGAAGGACATCATCTTCACCCTCAACGAGCAAATCAACTTCCTCCAAAGCCAGATCTATTATCTTCAAAACCAAGTCTTTGAATATGAGGCGAGGTTTAAAGGTATGAATTTGGCTGCTAGTTGCAGGACTCGTGAGACTCACTCCTCCTCCCACAATGGTGGACCACTGCCATGGAAATCCGAGGACAAGATCTTTTCTTCTTCATCACCATCACCTTCTTCACCACCAAAGGAGAATTGAGTATCGAGTATGGGCACTCCCCTTGGCTTCCGCCAAGCTTGGGGGAGGTGCCCCGGTATCGTATCATCCCACTATCTTTTTGCTTTTACTTATTTTAGTTCGACCCTTTTTCTTTAGATGAATAAAAGTTTAGTTCGATCCTATCTTATTTGAGAGTTTGCTTAGTGATCTATCCTTGTAATCATGTGCAAGTTATATAATAAAGTTTAGTGTGAGTTTTTGCTTTCTTTACTTTCATGTTGTAAATAAAAGAAAAGAAATAAGAAAGGAAACAAATAAAATAAAGGAAATAAATAAAGAAAAAGATTATATACTAATCCTATGGTAAGTGATGTTACCACATAAGTAAAAGTATAAGTAGAAAATTTTATTAGAGATTGACAAACATAGCATTAGTCAATGATGCAACTCACGAAAGAATTAATAAGGGAAGAGAAGATTCACATATAAATATACTATCCTAGAAATCTTTTATGATTGTGAGCCCTCATCAAAATATTATATGCCAAAATTGTTGACTTTGGACAAGGAAGACAACTTAATGATTTATGTTTGTTCATATTCACATAGAAGACATATTGTCATAGATCCTTTAACATATGGTGCTTGCCCCCTATCTTTGCTAGCCAAAAATTCTGCACTAAGTAGAGATACTACTTGTGCATCCAAAAACCCTTAAACCCAAATCTAATTTTCAAGTGTCCACCATACCTACCTAGGGATTGAGCAAGATCCCTTAAGTAAGTTGTCATCGGTGCAAAAAGGCAATAAAAATTGCTTCTAAAAGTGTGAGATCATTTAGTGTAAGAGAAAATTGAGCGTTGCATGAACTTGTGATGGTGAAGAATAAAAGCGACAAACTGCATAATAAAGGTCGCTATCACAAGGGGCAATGTAATGTGACGTTCTTTTGCACTAAGGGATTGAGCATACAAACAAATAAGCGCATGGCAACCTCTGCTTCGCTCTGCGAAGGGCCTATCTTTTACTTTTATGCAAAGAGTCAAAGTTTTTCTCTCTATTCCTTTTATTTTTCTCTTTTGGCAAGCACCATGTGGTGAGGAAAGATCTAGGCACATATGTCCAGTTGAATATGGGTGGCATGAGTTATTATTATTGACATCACCCTTGAGGTGAGTAAGTTGGGAGGCGAAACCATAAGCCCCTATCTTTCTATGTGCCCAGTTGAAACGTTTTGCTCATGGGTACACGGTGAGTGTTAGCAATCATAAAAGACTATATGATGGTTGAGTATGTGGACTTGCCTAAAGGCTCCGACACGCGACCCTTCCTGAAAAGATGATGAATTGTAGTTGCAAAGTTGACTGAGAACATAGTTTTGTTGATTTCTAATAGAGTTTTTGCTTTATACTTTGATTGTGTGATGAATTATTACTTATTCATGAGAAGTATATGATGAAAGTTCTATGATAAAAGTCCTATGTTTAATTTTGTTGATGTTATAATAATCAACATGATGCTTCTATGTCCGTATTTTGTTTTTTCGACACCTCTCTCTCAAAGCATGTGGACATGTTTTTCGATCTTGGTTTTCGCTTGAGGACAAAAGCGAGGTCTAAGCTTGGGGGAGTTGATACGTCCATTTTGCATCATGTTTTCTTACTATTATTTATAATGTTTTTATCCATAATAATGCTTTTTGGAGTAATTCTAATGCCTTTTCTCTCATAATTTGCAAGGTACACACCAAGAGGGAGAATTCTGGCAGCTGGAAATCTGGACCTGGAAAAGCTACGTTAGGCCACCTATTCTGCACAATGCCAAACAAGCTGAAACTTCACGGAGATTTTTTATGAATTATTTAAGAATTATTGGATCAAACAACTACCAGAGGGGGCCCACCAGGTGGGCACAACCCACTTGGGCGCGCGCCCTGGTGGGTTGTGCCCTCCTTGGCCCACCTCCGGTGCCCATCTTTTGGTATATAAGTCATTTTTACCTAGAAAAAAATAAGGGGAGGACTTTCGGGATGAAGCGCCTCCGCCTTGAGGCGGAACTTGGGCAGGAGCACTTTTGCCCTCCGGCGGAGCGAATTCGTCGGGGGAACTTCCTTCCCGGAGGGGGAAATCATCGTCATCATCATCGCCAACAACTCTCCCATCTTGGGGAGGGCAATCTCCATCAACATCTTCAACAACATCATCTCCTCTCAAACCCTAGTTCATCTGTTGTGTGAAATCTAGTTACCGGAACTACAGATTGGTACTTGTGGGTGACTAGTAGTGTTGATTACATCTTGTAGTTGATTACTATATGGTTTATTTGGTGGAAGATTATATGTTCAGATACAATGTACTATTTAATACCCCTCTGATCTTGAGCATGATTATTATTTGTGAGTAGTTACCTTTGTTCTTGAGGTCACGGGAGAAATCATGTTGCAAGTAATCATGTGAATTTGATATGTGTTCGATATTTCGATAGTATGTATGTTGTGATTCCCTTAGTGGTGTCATGTGAACGTCGACTACATGACACTTTGCCATATTTGGGCCCAAGGGAATGCATTTTGGAGTAGCAATTAGATGATGGGTTGCGAGGGTGACAGAAGCTTAAACCCCAGTTTATGCGCTATTTCGTAAGGGACCGATTGGATCCAAAAGTGTAATGCTATGGTTAGAATTTATTCTTAATACTTTTCTCATAGTTGCGGATGCTTGAGGGAGGGTTAATCATAAGTAGGAGGTTTCTTCAAGTAAGAACAACACCTAAGCACCGGTCCACTCTCATATCAAATTATCAAAGTAGAGAACACAAATCGAACCAACATGATGAAAGTGACAAGATGAAATTCCCATGTACCCTCAAGAACGCTTTGCTTATCATAAGAGGCCGTTATGGCCTGTCCTTTGCCTCAAAAGGATTGGGTTGCCTTGCTGCACTTTTGTTCCTACTATCGTTACTTGCTCGTTACAAATTATCTTGCTATCAAACTACTCTGCTACTTACAATTTCAGCACCTGCAGACACTATGTCAGTGTCAAAACCGGCGGATCTCGGGTAGGGGGTCCCAAACTGTGCGTCTAAGGTGGATGGTAATAGGAGGCAGGGGACACGATGTTTACCCAGGTTCGGGCCCTCTTGATGGAGGTAATACCCTACTTCATGCTTGATTGTTCTTGATGATATGAGTAGTACAAGAGTTGATCTACCACGAGATCAAAGAGGCTAATCCCTACAAGCTAGCCTATGGTATGATTGTATGTTGTCCTACGGACTAAACCCTCTGGTTTATATAGACACCGGAGGGGGCTAGGGTTACACAAGGTCGGTTACAAAGGAGGAGATATACATATCAGTATTTCCTAGCTTGCCTTCCACGCCAAGTAGAGTCCCATCCGGACATGGGACGAAGTCTTGAAACTTGTATCTTCATAGTCCAACAGTCCGGCCAAAGGATATAGTCCGGCTATCCGGAGACCCCCTAATCCAAGACTCCCTCAGTAGCCCCTGAACCAGGCTTCAATGACGATGAGTCCGGCATGCAGTGTTGTCTTCGGCATTGCAAGGCGGGTTCCTCCTCCGAATACACCATGGAAGAGTTTGAATACAAGGACAGTGTCCAACCCTGCAAAATAAGTTCCACACACCACTGTAGAGAGAATAATATTTCCACAAATATAATCTGTTGACACGTTTTGACAGCATGACATCACGCCATGACCCGATCATTATTCGAACCGTTTCTCTCAACCAGCTCCGCGCATAACGCGAGGCGGTTTTCTTGACATGTCTTGTCAAAGCAGAGATCGTGTCCCCCTTATCACAGGATTCTCATCAATACAAACGTGGGTAACCCAACCATGCCTATTGGTATGACTCCTAGATCTTAGGTAAGTCCAAACGGCCACGAGGAGGACGCCTGATATTCTCCCTTTTTATAAAGGGGACAAGGCTTTTTCTTTTTTCCCTCTGTGGTCAATCGAATCCTTCCCCCGCCTCGAGTTCTAACACCCAAAGCTAAGGTCAGGTGCTTCAGACCTTCAACTATGTCCGGATCCAACCTTCAAGGTCGGTGTATGCCTTCCTCCGTCACAGAGGAGGACATCAAGAAGCTGAGGGAGGCCAGATATCTGACCGCCGAAATTCCGCATAGGCTGTCCGCCCGAGGGCAGGTCGTCCCCACTCCCGAACCCAACGAGAGTGTTGTGTTCGTCTCCCACTTCCTTCGAGGACTAGGCCTCGCCCAGGATCCCTTTGTTAGGGGTCTTATGTTCTATTACGGGCTGGATTTTCACGATCTGGCCCCGGATTCCCTTCTTCACATCTCGTCATTTATTGTCGTGTGTGAGGCCTTCCTCCGCATTACCCCTCACTTCGGCCTATGGCTCAAGACCTTCGATGTGAAGCTGAATATGATCGAGGGGCAGCATGCAGCATGCAGAGGTGCTTTAATAAGCAAAATTGCTGACGCTCCATGGCCAGAGGGTTCCTTCCCAGAGGTGTCCGGATTGTGGCAGATGGAGTGATTTTACATCACAGCTCCCCGAAGTGCCAAGTGGGTAGCTGCCCCCACCTTCCACTCGGCCCCCCCACCAAAACTGATGTCATGGATCAGCAGGGGGCTAAGCTGGGGTCCAGCCAAGGATGTGCCAATACTGCAGAGCCGTATCCGAGATCTCTTCGAGGGAGATTTCAGTCTGGTTATGGTAATGCAAGTTATGCTGGTTCGTCGAGTCCAACCTTGCAAACGCCGGCCCCTCCGCATGTGGGAATTCAACCCGGAAGGACCGTGAGTTATTCAGCATTTCCTCGGATGACGCACGAAGAGATGTACAAATCATTCTTCGGACCCCAAATAGAGTGTCCGGACACCACCGAGGACGTGGGCCTGAGCTGCAATCACCCCGCTGCCCAAGTAAGTAATCCCATGCCGAACATGTTGTCCTTTTATTTATCATGGCATCATTCTAAAGAGCCGCTCTTTGACCAGGACTGGATAACAAAGGCGATGATGATCAGGTGTTCGGCCCCCCTTCCTGAGGGCTTGGACAATCTGGTACTGGACAAGATGCTCGAGCCGGCGCCTTATCTAGCGCCCTCGAAGGAAGATGACAGGGGGATAAAGAGGGCGAGAGCGGGCCTCACTCGCTACTCATTCCAGTCGGGGGGATAAGTACCTCCGCGAGGGAGGACAATCAGGGAAGAATCTGACATTCTCTCTCCCCGGGAAGGAAGAGGACTACCTCTGAAGATCCGTAAACTAAGGTTTCCAAACGGGAGAAGAAATCTTCATCAGAGGGTCCTGCCTCGGAGGGTATTCTTGCCGCACAATGTCCGCGCGGAGATCAGCCCTCTACCGAGCTGTAAGTAATCGAAAAGTACTTTAATAGTGGAAATATCCTACCTTACTTCCGAAGACAATAACCAGTGCTTATAAATTGCAGTCCGGATCATAGCCCGTCTCGACATAGTTCGTCTTCGGGGGATCTTCTTTCGGAGATGATGGAGAGTGAAATGCCTCCCCCCGACACCCCGCCTCACGAAGCGGGCGACCTTGAAGTGTCGTCACAAAGGGTATCTTCGGATCCACTAAGGCCGGAGGATAACCCTTTGGCTACCCGGGATTCCCAGTATCCGGCTCTTAAAGAGAGAGACAGCAAGGGTCCGTACAATGTGCGGTCGGACACGCTGAAGGATCTTCTGGGGAAAGCGGCCGTCTCGGAAGCGCATCGTGCGCTAATGGGTATGGTAATTGAAAGGATTTCATTCGCTGAAAGCGGTTTGCATGAAGCCTTTATGAGTCTGCTGAAAGGCTTCGAGGTACGTGAAATAGTGTATGTTTTTGATAGTACCGCATACATTAGGTGTGCCCTATGCAGATAGTAGCCCCTGAGACTCTGGTTGTCGTCGAAAATGGCGGCAAATAGAGGATCATAGTCCCAGGTAATAACCAGACCGCCTTTATGTGCAGGTGGCTGAAGCTCCGGTGGCTAGCCGGACTGATGGGTTTGCCGAGCTAAAGCGGCAACTTGATGCGGCAGACACCGACATCGTGCTTATCAACAAGCGGCTTGACAAGGCACAGGGTGAGTGATTTCTCTGGTGAGCGTCACATAATAAGAGGAGCATGATGCTAGTATCTTTAATATGTTGTGTGACTGCAGATGGAGCTGCCACCGTGGAGACCCTTCGGGCGGAGCTTGCCCAAGCCAAGGAGCAAGATAGGAGTAGCAATGCGGCTGCTCTAAAGGCGGACGAAGAGTTAAGGGCCGAACAGGCCGCGCTTTGTGAGAGCAAGGAAAAAATAGCCAAGATGGTTGTAGAGTTAAAAGATGCCGCTGACCGTTACCAGCTTCTTGAAGAAGAAAACTGGGCGAAGGCGACGGACCTGGAGAAGGCCGTGGTGGCTGCCAAGGAAGCCCGCTCCAAAATTAGAGCGACGAAGGAGGAGCTGAATCAAGCTGCAGATATCGTGTCTGGGAAGCCCTTCTTGTTGGGGACTAAGTTCGGAGATCCGAAGTATGCTCCTCTGGACCGGCTATGGAGTTCGGCGGACGCCTACATGGATTTGGCTGCAAGTGCTGCTGATGCGGCCGAGTACTTCAAGGATCAGAAAGGTCCCGAGGTGGAAAGGCTATTCTGGTCGCAGTTTCATGCTCCAGTCCGTCCGCTGCTGTTGAATGAGCAATTGGCTGAGTGGGCCAAGCTCCATAGGTTGTCCGGACTTGCCATGAGGTCCGTTGTGGATCACCTATGGCCGGGGGGGCCAAGGCCGAATAGCTACTTTAGTTTAGTGCAACAATTCCTTGGTGTTGTGCCATGCATCGATGCTGTAGAGAGATCGGCGTGCATAGAGGGTGCGCAGATGGTCTTTGCCCATGTCAAGACATACTATGCAGAGATGGAGGCCACCACTGTTGCGACACAGGGTTCGGCCGTAGGCTGAGTGGCTGCCGAGCACTACTTTGAAGAAGTTCTTGAAGGCGCTTGTTCGATAGAGGCTCAGTGCTCGAAGAATATTATGTTCTAGTGACATGTATTCCCACTGTAAAAACAATGTTTTATTGAATTATCAAGGTTGTATTTATACTTTTGCCCGAAAGTACTATGATGCCTCCTATGCGGCCGTTTATGTATATATGTATATAACCTGAAAGTTTGCAGTCGTCGGCTTCTGCCCCCATGCATATAATGTGGGGGTGTTCGCAAAAAATGCATATCCACACTTGATCTAACATCTTGGTCCGTTAAGGAGGTGATAGCGTGGCGAACGAGGCAATCGGACTATATTGCTTTAACACTTTCACTTAGCCATAGGAGTTTGATAGTGGGGCTACTATATAGCCCCTGGTACTTCTGCGCTCGTCCGAATACCGGGCGCGTATGTACATGACCGGGAAATGACCCTTCATTAATGCGGAGGAATCCCGAAGATTCCTATGAGTCATCGAGTGGTTGACCAATCTCTCGCTATATCATGACAGTCAGTTTTCGGCTTTCTCTACTGAGGTGCCCATCCGGATGAACCAGGGCACAATCGCAGTAGTTCTCCCAGTGCTACCTTAGCCGATGTAACAGAACGTAAGGTACCAAAACGTGGGAGCCAGGCAAAACCAACATTTGACCAAAGACATGATTCGGAGCTGATGCATATAGGGCCAAACTCGCGACGCCGAACACTCCCTAAGGTGTTCGATCTTTATAACATATACCGGGCTAAACAATGCCCTTAATAAGAAACCCCATGTGTCCAGGTACGTGCAAAGTCCTGGCGTGGCCACATGCCAATAACGCCAGCATCCTTCTCGGTTGTGCGGAGTATTCGGAGGATATGAGCAACAAGAGACAGTAAAAATGGTTTACGTAGGGTCTTAATCTAAAAAGAAACCTTTGGGCGGGTCCCTGTTGCACGGCTACGCCTGTGTCTCCGTTGTGCCATGTCCTGGACGGGTGTAGCACGATTATCATCTGTAATAGGAAAGAACTTAGGTGAAAGTTGCTGTGCCAAAAAAGGAAGAATTGGTTATTATCAATGAACTGTCAAAATTCAGGAGAAGTCAAGTTGAGCCGGGCTGGCCCTGATTACACGCGGGGAGCCCCTGGTACCGTTTATGAGGGTTTGATCATCAAACCCGTCTCATGCATACGTGATGGAACGCCGGACTCGTCTAACCGTGTCCGTGGTCTTGACGACCTGCCATTTTTTCTGGTTGGTGAGGTCGTCTAGTTCGCGACTGTTAGAGCCGCCGCATCCTCTTCCGTACGTAAAAACGTTTGGTATTTCCGCTAACTGTGATGATGCCACGTGGACCGGGAATCTTGAGCTTGAGAAAAGCATAATGCGGTATTGCATTAAAACGAGCGAAATCCGCCCTTCCGAGTAGTGCTTGATAATCACTTAGGAATGGAGCAATGTGAAAAGTTAACGTTTTGCTTCGGAAGTTATCGGGCAAACCGAATACCACCTCCAGTAGTAGAGAGCCCGTACAGCGGGCCTCTTGGCCTGGTATTACTCCCTTGAAGGTAGTATTACTGTGGCTTATTTGTGTCGGGTCTATCCCCATTTTGTGGATTGTGTTCTCATATATCAGATTTAGATCACTGCCGCCGTCCATGAGGACTCGTGTGATATGGTACCCATTTATGATTGGGTCTAACACCAAGGCCGTCAGTCCTTCGCGTCGAACATTTGTATCGTGATCCCTATGATCGAAAGTGATCGGACAGGCCAACCAGGGGTTGAACCTAGGGGTGACGGGCTCTATGGCTCATGTGCATCGGAGTGCATGATTGCTTTTCCTCTTTGTCACATGGATCACGTTTACGATTTTAACCTCTGGTGGGAACTTTTTCCGTCCTCCGGCGCTTTGCTGGCGAGGTTCATCCTCGTCTTCGCTTGGTATCTCTTCCCCTTTGTGTTCGGCATTTAGCTTACCGGCCTGCTTGAAGACCCAACATTCTCTATGGGTATGATTTGCAGGTTTGTCTGGGGTACCGTGGATCTGACAGAGTTTGTCAAGAATTTTGTTTAGGCCAGATTGTCCTTCTCTGCTGCCTTTGAAAGGCTTTTTCCGCTGACCTGGTCGGGAGCCCCTGAATCCGGCGTTTACCACCGTGTTATCTGGGCTACCTTCTTTATTTCAACACTTGTTTTTGTTGCGTCATGGTTTACCATTGCCATCCATGACTTCGGATGTGCTTGGTTCGCTGGTGCTGCTACGGGCCAACCAGCTGTCCTTGCCCGCACAAAAGCGGGTCATGAGGCTTGTTAGGGCTGCCATCGTTCTCGGTTTTTCTTGGCCGAGGTGTCTGGCGAGCCATTCGTCTCGGACGCTGTGTTTAAAAGCTGCTAAGGCTTCGGCGTCCGGACAGTCGACGATTTGGTTCTTCTTGGTGAGGAACCTGTTCCAAAGCTTTCGAGCGGACTCTCCAGACTGTTGGACTATATGACTTAAATCGTCTGCATCCGGAGGTCGGACATAAGTCCCTTGAAAATTAGCTTGAAAAGCGTCCTCGAGCTCCTCCCAACTTCCAATTGAGTTTTCGGGGAGGCATTTCAGCCAGTGCCTAGCTGGCCCTTTAAGCTTGAGGGGCAAGTATTTAATGGCATCGAGATCGTCTCCACGAGCCATATGAATATGGAGGATGAAGTCCTCTACCCAGACTCCAGGGTCTGTGGTCCCGTCGTACGCCTCTATGTTCACCGGTTTGAATCCCTCTGGGAATTCATGATCCAGCACCTCATCGGTGAAACATAGGGGGTGTGCGGCACCTCTGTATTGGGATGTGCCATGGTGTTCGGACGGTTGCGGTGTTCGGTGCTGGTTTTGTACCGTAGCGCGCTTCCTAGATCCATAGATGGATCTGGTCGCGCCGGATTTTTGACACAAGTTCTCACGTAGATCGTGTGTTGACTTATGCGTGACTTTGTTAGCCGCTCTATCGCCTTCACAAGGTGGTTTATCCGGCCGGTTGGCCGTATCATTCTTCGGATGTATAGGCTCTAAGGCCTCGTCGTCGAATTCTGGTAATAGCTTGCGCTTTGGATAGCTATTTTTATGGTAACTTTCACCATACTTTGTTACTTTGTTCCACTTGCTGTTGAGCGTATTTCGTGCTACCTTGAGCCTTTGCTTCTGTTTCTTTAGGCCCCTTGCTGTGGCGATAAGCCTTCTGCGGAGGTTATCTTGCTCCAAGTGTGTTTCCGGGATGATGTGTGCATCTTCGTCCGGACTGCTTTCTTCCCCAGACGGGGTTTGATGAGGCTTATCCTTGGCGTCATCGTGTTCGGACGTCGGATCTGTACTATGTTTGCAGTTTGCATCTTGATCGTTTGCTGCCACCGGGGTGGTGCAGTTGTCGTTTCTTCTAGAGTCGAGTGGACTATTATTCCCTCTTGTGGTGTTGTCGCTGTTTTTGCTATGGCGGGATTTAGAGCGGTGCCATTGACGTCGGTGCTTGGGTTGCTTGGAGGGTGCATCCCCCGCTGTCTCTTCGCCATTGCCCTCTCTGGGTGTATCCACCATGTATACGTCATGTGATGAAGTGGTGGTCCGGCGCCCTGTGGGTGGTGGCTCCTATTTGTCTCCGGCATTGTCGTCCATACCGTCGATGTCTTCAGAGTCGAAGTCGAGCATGTCGGTTAAGTCGTTGACGGTGGCTACTAAGTGGGTGGTGGGTGGGCAGCGAATTTCTTCATCGTCCGCATCCCATTCTAGCCGGACATAGGTTGGCCAAGGTTCTCCTGACAAGGAGAGAGACCTTAATGAATTTGGCACATCTCCGAAAGGTGAGTGCTGAAAGATATCCGCGGAGGTGAACTCCATGATCGGCGCCCAGTCAGATTCGATGGGCACGGATGTGAGCGGCTCAGAGTCCATGGCCGGAGATGAATCCAGTGGTTCGGCGACACGGCTCTCGTAAGGGGTGAAGTCAGTATTTGGCTCTATCGCCACTGAGAGTGCGGCCTCCATGGCGGGGTCTATCCCTCCGCTCTCGGATGGTGCGATTTGCTCTGGGCTAATGGCCGAAGTAGTTGCGGATGCGATCTCCCGAACACTGTCCGACGACAGAGTTATGTCATGCTCGTTGCGACTGTGCGGCGCGTCCGGCATGGGCTCGAATCCGTCGAAGATCAAGTCTTCGCGGATGTCGGCCGTGTAGTTCAAGTTTCCAAATCTGACCTGATGGCTAGGGGAGTAGCTTTCGATTTGCTCCATATGGACAAGCGAATTGGCTCGTAGTGCGAAGCCGCCGAATACGAAGTTCTGTCCGGGGAGGAAAGCCTCACCCTGGACCGCATCGCTAGCGATGATCAAAGGAGCCATCAAGCCTTACGGTGACGACACAGTGGAACTCTCAATGAAAGCACCAATGTCGGTGTCAAAACAGGCGGATCTCGGGTAGGGGGTCCCGAACTGTGCGTCTAAGGCGGATGGTAACAGGAGGCAGGGGACACGATGTTTACCCAGGTTCGGGCCCTCTTGATGGAGGTAATACCCTACATCCTGCATGATTCTTCTTGATGATATGAGTAGTACAAGAGTTGATCTACCACGACATCAAAGAGGCTAATCCCTAGAAGCTAGCCTATGGTATTGTAACGCCCTCGATGCGGCTATATCTCCCACGTGTTGAAGCACGACTTAGAGGCATAACCGCATTGAAAGCAATGTCGCAAGTGAGGTAATCTTCACACAACCCATGTAATACATAAGGGGAAAAGATACATAGTTGGCTTACAATCGCCACATCACACAATACATGAATAAAGCATTACATCATCCAGATACAATCAAGGTCTGACTGCGGAACCAAAATAAGAGAAGACTACCCCAAATGCTACACAGATCCCCGATCGTCCCAACTGGGGTCCACTACTGATCAACTAGAAACGGAACAACATAACGAACATGGTCTTCATCGAGCTCCTCCTTGAGTTCGGTAGCGTCACCTGCACGGTTTCATCGGCACCTGAAAACTAGTTTTTTGAGACATCTGTGAGTCACGGGGACTCAACAATCTCACACCCTCGCGATCAAGACTATTTAAGCTTATAGGTAGGGTAAGGGTATGAGGTGGAGCTGCAGCAAGCGACTAGCATATTTGGTGGCTAACATACGCAAATGAGAGCGAGAAGAGAAGGCAAAGCACGGTCGATAAACTATGATCAAGAAGTGATCCTAGAACAACCTACGTCCAACCATAACTCCAACACCGTGTTCACTTCCCGAACTCTGCCAGAAAGAGACCATCACGGCTACACATGCGGTTGATGCATTTTAATTAAGATAAGTTTCAGGTTTTTTACAACCGGATGTTAACAAATTCCCATCTGCCCATAACCACGGGCACGGCTTTCGTAAGTTCAAATCCCTGCAGGGGTGTCCCAACTTAGCCCATCACAAGCTCTCACGGTCAACGAAGGATATTCCTTCTCCCAAGACAATCCGATCAGAGTCGGCATCCCGGTTACAAGACATTTCGACAATGGTAAAACAAGACCAGCAAAGCCACCCAGATGTGCCAACAAATCCCGATAGGAGCTGCACATATCTCGTTCTCAGGGCACACCGGATGAGCCAGACGTCGGGTTGGCCAGCCCAGAGTTGCCCCTGGTAGCTCCGGACATCACTCAGTTTGGACCAACGCTTAGAGAAGCACTGGCCCGGTGGGGTTAAAATAAAGATGACCCTTGGGTTGGACGACCCAAGGGAAAGAAAAGGCTAGGTGGCAAATGGTAAAACTAATGTTGGGCCTTGCTGGAGGAGTTTTATTCAAGGCGAACTGTCAAGGGGTTCCCATTATAACCCAACCGCGTAAGGAACACAAAATCAAAGAACATAACACCGGTATGACGGAAACTAGGGCGGCAAGAGTGGAACAAAACACCAGGCATAAGGCCGAGCCTTCCACCCTTTACCAAGTATATAGATGCATTAAGTAAATAAGATATATTGTGATATCCCAACAATAAACATGTTCCAACAAGGAACAAACTCCAATCTTCACCTGCAACTAGCAACGCTATAAGAGGGGCTAAGCAAAGCGGTAACATAGCCAAACAACGGTTTGCTAGGACAAGGTGGGTTAGAGGCTTGGCATGGCAATATGGGAGGCATGATAAGCAAGTGGTAGGTATCGCAGCATAGGTATAGCAATAGAGCGAGCAACTAGCAAGCAAAGATAGAAGTGATTTCGAGGGTATGGTCATCTTGCCTGAGATCCCGCAGGGAAGAAGAACGAGTCCATGAAGAAGCAAACAACATAGTAAACAACCAACACATAATCTTGGCATGATGCACAACCAAGTATGATGCATGTCCGGATTAAAGAGGCATGGCATGGCAAAGAGCACAAACAATCCTACAAATTAAGTGGAGTTGCATATTGATGGAACACCACATTAATTATTTAGTTCTCTCCCGGTTAGGTACTCAACAAATGTCACATCCTAGCTAGTCATGCATTAGAGTGTTGCATCATGTTTATTCTTTCACCAGAAACCTGAAATGGGGATGACAGAACCCCCAGTCCCCTCTGAATCCAATTAGGGTTTACTAAAAACTTTTTCAATGAACCTGAAATGCCCTTCTAAAATGCCCATCATTTTTGTCTTGGTTCAGAACCTCTGCCAAAAGTGATGCACATTTTCCTAGGCCAGCTTAGGGTTTTTGATTTAAATCATAAATATTTGAATTTGGGCATTTAAAATTATATAAAATATTTAAATGCTCAAATATCTCCAAACTAAAATGTTTCCTGTTGGAAATAATCCAACTATGGACCAGGAGTAGTTTGGTGATTTTAGGAGTAGCCTAAGTATTTTATTTAATTCAACAAAGTTGCAGAAGTATTAAAAAAACAGAAAAAAGAAAAAATGGAAAAAAGCTTACCTGGCGCCCAGCACCCGGCCCACCTGCCGGCCCAGCCCA
Source organism: Triticum aestivum (assembly GCF_018294505.1). Taxonomy (NCBI): domain Eukaryota; kingdom Viridiplantae; phylum Streptophyta; class Magnoliopsida; order Poales; family Poaceae; genus Triticum; species Triticum aestivum. The sequence continues at coordinate 202,877,042 of NC_057809.1, forward strand.
GCACCGCGCCAGCGAGCTGCTTGCCGGCCAGGCAGGCAGGCAGGTGCTCGACGGCGAGCACCGCATGGGTGCCACGCACCTGCTCGCCGCCTCGCCGCCTCCCTCGCCCGGCTAACGCCGTGAATCGGCCTCTCTCTCTCTCCCGAACCTCCCAGACACCCCCTCACCTCTCCAGCTCCTCTCCCTCGCTCTCCCACGCCATGGCCGACGCCATCGCCGCCACCCCCTCGCCGTAGCCACGCCCTCCGTCAACCCCACGCCGTGCCGCCGTGTCCAGGAGCTCCGCCGCCGTCCACTTCATCGAGCTAGCCGAGCCCCGTGTGCTCGTGCGGCCCGAGACCACCGCACCGACCTCGCCCGAGCTCGTCGTCGCCGGAGATCCCCTTCAACGCCGTCGTCGCTCCGGTCCATCTCCGGCCACACCAAGGGCTTCGTCGCACTCACTGTGAGCTTAGCCATCTTCCCCTCCCTTCCGTTCTTGCTCCCGAGCCGTGTAGCGACCTCCCGGAGCTCAACCGCACCCACCGCCGTGGAGCTCGTCGCCGACGTGCTCCCGGTCATCCTCCGGCCACTCCACGGTGTCCGTCATGCTCACCGTGTCACTTAGCACCTAGCTAGCCACTCCCCGAGCCTCACCGACCCCTCTAGCGTCAAGTTCGTCTTCGGCCGAACCCCGGTGGCCACCAAGGTCATCGCCGGCGCCAACTCCGGCCACCCCGACCCCAACGGACTCCACCAGGAGCTGCGGTTCGTCCTCAGCTCCACTCCGGTGGTCTCCGTGACCCATTTGGTGGCCGAAACGGCCAAAACCACTCCCGCCGCCGCGTCGGGCTCGCCGGCGGCTAAACGCCGGCGCCGCTGGCATTGACTTTGACCACGGGTGGGCCCTGGTTGACTCCCCTGAGTCAATGACAGGTGGGGCCCAACCCTGTTAATTAAACAGGTTTAGTTTTAATTAAACTTTAATTAATTTAATCACCCTGACATGCGGGACCCACTGTCAGGATTGACCCGGACGTGTTCCGTTGACCTGCTGACGTCACGCTGACGTCAGGCTGACGCAATAATTGATTTTCTGGAATTAATCTAATATAGGAAATTCCAGAATATAATTTAAACTTCAAAAATTCATAACTTTTATTCTGTAACTCCAAATCAGACAAATTATATATGAAAAATGATCAGAAAAATCCAATCTATCCATCTGTACTATTTCCATGCATGACTAAACAAGTTAACTTGATGTTTAATGCAGAACAAGGAAAAGCACTTTAAAAGGCCATGTTTGAGTTTGAAATTTGAATCTTTGATTCAAATTGGTTCAAACCCTTCTGATCTTAGTTGCATTAGCCCAACACACTCATATTGCTATGTTTCATGCATGCATCATATTGTTGCACATTGTTTGGTGATGGTTGTGTATCGGTGTCCTTTGCGACAGGTTCTGCCTCCGAGGAGTATCGTGATTACCCTAACGAAGAACCGTATCAGTGCATCGAACCATCAGGCAAGCACCCAACCATTTGATCATATCGATACAATCCCATGTTCTCACTCCTGCTCTCTTTTACTGCATTAAGACAACGCGTTTCAAACTGTTGTGTGCTACGGTAGTTGAACCCATTTCCTCTGCATGACCTGTCATTGCCACAGTAACTAGATGAAACCCACTATCATGTGTAGGAGTTGATTGAGCCATATGTATGTGTTGTTCCTACCTTGCTATGCCTGCTATGCTTAGAGTCGTGTCAGGTCTGGTTCATCTGGGTGATGGCTAGAGTGAAATGATTATGTCAGTAATGAGAGTGGTGTGGTGAACACGATTTGGTAAAGGTATCAATGAGAGGCCATGTAGGAGTACATGGTGGGTTGTTTCATTGAAGCCGACCTTAAGCACTGAGATCTGTATGTGTGATTTAAGATACAGCTACTACCATGCATTGGGCCCTGAAATATGACCCCGCTCGACTTCTTATTCACCCTAGCTCTCTGTCTAGGAGTTGCACGTAGTTTCTGGTGTTTGTAGCCTACTGGAGGCCGTGGACAGCGCTGACCGTAGGGGTGGGCTGTGATGCGGTAGGTACGTGGCACGGTGTACCGAATACCCGTTAGGTATCTCGGGAACCCTGTTCACATCGTTCGGGGCCGTATGGGAAACCTCGGCCGGACTCCCTGCGGATGGAACCTGGATAGGCGATAAACCTGGACTAGAGGCTTAAGTGTTTAGGTAGGTCGTGGTCTACACCCACGTCGGCTTTCGCTTGAAGTCTGCCGAGCACATGTCGTGTGCAGACGCTAAGTGGTGGAAACATGTATGAAGAAGTACACCCCTGCAGGGTTATCATGATCTATTCGAATAGCCGCGTCCGCGGTAAAGGACTACTTGGTTGCCTATACAGTTCATAGATAAGTAAATGGAAATTACTAAAAGCCTCAAGATAAGTGTGAGTGCCGAGGATGGCTCTTCCGCAGGAAGACGGAGGTGGATCCTCGGTAGTGTATTGAAGTGGTGAGTAGTGGACTCGTGTGCGCAAAACCATTTCAAGTTGGAGTATCGTAGGATAGCCTAGCCAAGAGTCAAAGCTGGCTTGCTGCAATAACTCCACCAACCCTTCTTGATAATATGCATGTATGTAGGATCTGATGTAAGTCTTGCTGAGTACCTTTGTACTCATGTTGCTATAATTTACATTTTTACAGAAGACGCTGCAACCCCTTCTGATGGGTTCTATGTAGATGTTGACATCAACGAGTAGGCTAAAGGCCCAGGTGGTGATCCTGAGCTTGTGAAGGACCATGTAGTATAGCTAGGCTTTCCAAGCCTCTTTTATTTTACTAGTTGTCTGTACTCAGACAAGTTACTTCCGCTGCTGGTTTGTATGACTGTATGACTTGAATGTTGGGTCGTGAGACCCGTACCTTTGTGTATGTTATGTATGGCTCCCTGAGCCTTAAATAAAGTACTTGTGTCATAGAGTCATGTTGTGATGCTTCGTTGTATTTGCACATATCGAGCATATTGTGTGTATGATTGAAATGCTTGGTATGTGTGGGATCTGACTATCTAGTTGTTTATCTTTAGTAGCCTCTCTTATCGGGAAATGTCTCCTAGTGTTACCGCTGAGCCATGGTAGCTTGCTACTGCTCTGGAACACTTAGGCTGGCCGGCATGTGTCCTTCTTCGTTCCTGTGTCTGTCCCTTCGGGGAAATGTCACGCTTTGAGTACCGGAGTCCTGTTAGCCCGCTACAGCCCGGTTTACCGGAGTCCTGCTAGCCCAGTGCTACAGCCCGGACCCACTTGCTGATGACCGACACGTTCGAAGCTGGGTCATGGATGCCTGTCCCTGTAAGTCTGTGCCACTTTGGGTTTACAACTAGTCATGTCAGCCTGGGCTCTTTATCATATGGATGCTAGCGACACTATCATATACGTGAGCCAAAAGGCGCAAACGGTCCCGGGCAAAGGTAAGGCGACACCCGTGGGAATACCGTGCGTGAGGCCGCAAAGTGATATGAAGTGTTACCGGCTAGATCGATGTGACATCGAGTCGGGGTCCTGACAGCGTTGAATTAAATCAGGAAATTCCAGAATATTAATTAAACTTCAAAAATTCATAACTTTTATTCTGTAACTCCAAATTGGACAAATTATATATGAAAAATGATCAGAAAAATCCAATCTATCCATCTGTACCATTTCCATGCATGATCAAACAAGTTAAGTTGATGTTTTAATCAGAACAAGAAAAGGCACTTTAAAAGGCCATATTTGAATTTGAAATTTGAATCCTTGATTCAAATTTGTTCAAACCCTTCTGGTTTTAGTTGCATTAGCCCAACACACTCATATTGCCATGTTTCATGCATGCATCATATTGTTGCATATTGTTTGGTGATGTTTGTGTATCGATGTCCTTTGCGACAGGATCTGTCCCCGAGGAGTACCGTGATTACCCTAACGAAGAACCGTATCCGTGCAACGAACCATCAGGCAAGCAACCAACCATCTGATCATATCGATACAATCCCATGTTCTCGCCCCTGCTCTCTTTTACTGCATTAAGACAACGCGATTCAAACTGCTGTGTGTTACGGTAGTTGAACCCATTTCCTCTGCATGACCTGTCATTGCCACAGTAACTAGATGAAACCCACTAGCATGTGTAGGAGTTGATTGAGCCATATGTATGTGTTGTTCCTACCTTGCTAAGCCTGCTATGCTTAGAGTCGTGTCAGGTCTGGTTCATCTGGGTGATGGGCTAGAGTGAAATGATTATGTCGGTAATGAGAGTGGTGTGGTGAACACGATTTGGTAAAGGTATCGATGAGAGGCCATGTAGGAGTACATGGTGGGTTGTTTCATTGAAGCCGACCTTAAGCACTGAGATCTGTATGTGTGATTTAAGAATCAGCTACTACCATGCATTGGGCCCGAAACCAATGGACCCTCTCGACTTCTTATTCACCCTAGTTCTCTGTCCAGGAGTTGCAAGTAGTTTCTGGTGTTTGTAGCCTACTGGAGGCCGTGGACAGCGCTGACCGTAGGGGTGGGCTGTGATGCGGTAGGTACGTGGCCGGGTGTACCGAATACCCGTTAGGTATCTCGGGAACCCTGTTCACATCGTTCGGGGCCGTATGGGAAACCTCGGCCGGACTCCCTGCGGATGGAACCTGAATAGGCGATAAACCTGGACTAGAGGCTTAGGTGTTTAGGTAGGTCGTGGTCTACACCCACGTCGGCTTTCGCTTGAAGTCTGCCGAGCACATGTCGTGTGCAGACGCTAAGTGGTGGAAACATGTATGAAGAAGTACACCCCTGCAGGGTTATCATGATCTATTCGAATAGCCGCGTCCGCGGTAAAGGACTACTTGGTTGCCTATACAGTTCATAGACAAGTAAATGGAAACTACTAAAATCTCAAGATAAGTGTGAGTGCCGAGGATGGCTCTTCCGTAGGAAGACGGAGGTGGATCCTCGGTAGTGTATTGAGTGGAGAGTAGTGGACTCGTGTACGCAAAACCATTTCAAGTTGGAGTCTCGTAGGTTAGCCTAGCCAAGAGTCAAAGCTGGCTTGCTGCAATAACCCCACCAACCCTTCTTGATAATATGCATGTATGTAGGTTCTGATGTAAGTCTTGCTGAGTACCTTTGTACTCATGTTGCTATAATTTACATTTTACAGAAGACGCTGCAACCCCTTCTGATGGGTTCTACGTAGACGTTGACATCAACGAGTAGGCTAAAGGCCCAGGTGGTGATCCTGAGCTTGTGAAGGACCACGTAGTATAGCTAGGCTTTCCAAGCCTCTTTTATTTTACTAGTTGTCTGTACTCAGACAAGTTACTTCCGCTGCTGGTTTGTATGACTGTATGACTTGAATGCTGGGTCGTGTGACCCGTACCTTTGTGTATGTTATGTATGGCTCTCTGAGCCTTAAATAAAGTACTTGTGTCATAGAGTCATGTTGTGATGCCTTGTTGTATTTGCACATATCGAGCATATTGTGTGTATGATTGAAATGCTTGGTATGTGTGGGATCTGACTATCTAGTTGTTTATCTTTAGTAGCCTCTCTTACCGGGAAATGTCTCCTAGTGTTACCGCTGAGCCATGGTAGCTTGCTACTGCTCTGGAACACTTAGGCTGGCCGGCATGTGTCCTTCTTCGTTCCGGTGTCTGTCCCTTCGGGGAAATGTCACGCATTGAGTACCGGAGTCCTGTTGGCCCGCTACAGCCCGGTTTACCGGAGTCCTGCTAGCCCAGTGCTACAGCCCGGACCCACTTGCTGATGACCGACACGTTCGAAGCTGGGTCATGGATGCCTGTCCCTGTAAGTCTGTGCCACTTTGGGTTTACGACTAGTCATGTCAGCCCGGGCTCCTTATCATATGGATGCTAGCGACACTATCATATACGTGAGCCAAAAGGCGCAAACGGTCCCGGGCAAAGGTAAGGTGACACCCGTGGGGATACCGTGCGTGAGGCCGCAAAGTGATATGAGGTGTTACCGGCTAGATTGATGTGACATCGAGTCGGGGTCCTGACAGCGTTGGCATCAGAGCTGGACTGCCTGTAGGTTCTCCAAGCCAAACTGGTCGATGTTGAGTCTAGAAATTCTTTAGTTATATGTAGGGGAATTGTTTGTGGGATGGAACGTAAGGCTCCTTTTACTTCTTTATCTTATGACATTCTGATCTGAGTCAGTCTATTCTTCCACCGGGGGTTAAGGAATTAGGATCTATTCTCTCTATCAGGATCACGTGTTACTAATCAGTAGTACCTTATAGGTTTGATGAATACAAGCCTAGTTCAATTCTACTACCACATTATGTTGCTAGGATGGACTCAGAACTTGATATGATGATGTTGAGTGTGTATGAAATCCTTTGTCAAATATCTCAAAATCCTTCTTGAGCATTTACAGCTGTTATGCTGCCGAAATTTTGCTAGAAATTCTAATGCCTTTGCATTATGATTGTGCTTTCAGATGGCCACTCGCGACCTCAATCAAGTGGTTCGCCTGACTCGATGCCTAGATGTACCCGGTCATACCGCCATGTTGGTCAGGGTAATGACTGAGGCTGGATACCGTTGGTATCCTGAGTACACGGTCGCAAGAGCAATTCCGAGACTTTAATCAAAGCCAGTATCTCTGCACTGTCAGGATATTTCCATCTTATCCTGGATCCACCGAGCCCCTTCACTGCTCCTATGGACTCGGGGTTACTATTGAGATGGCTGTGCAGGACGCCGCCTACTCTATGATGACCATCATGCGAGTCAGGTCTGGTCTATTTCGGGACTCTGATTTCCGGTATATGCCAGGATCACTTCCGGGAGCACAAGGGTATCTCCAGGCTATCTATGCTGACCCCACCCAGGAGGATTCACGGACCCGCACTACTGCTGAGATGCTCGAGGATAAGGACCGTGAAAATCGGGCCTTGAGGTTAGAGCTCTTCAATACCCGTGCTGACCATTGGGCCACATTGACTCGGTTTGCACCGGTGGTGCAAGCTGGATATTCGGATATGCGCGATCTCTATCCTGTGAGATCTGCTCTGCCAGACGTGATGGGTTGGTGTGATGTAGGAGGCATCACCCCACCTCGCGGTCCCCGCAGGCCACCGTCTGTTGGTCCAAGACCTCATCCTAGCCCCTATGGTCCACAAGCTCCGCGAGATCGTCTGTTTCCGGATGATCATGTTGAGCTTCCAGGCTATGGAGGTGATTTCTATGAGGACTACTACGGATCGGTCTGAGTTAGTGGTAGTATCACTAGTTCGCACTATCTGTGTTGTCTATCGTCCCGCGTGACTCGTGGGATATGACCTAGTTGTACTCTTTCCGGAGGTGTAGAAAAATAATGTATAGGAGCTTGGAATGCCTCCGATGAGATGTAATCCTCTTTTCACCGTAATAGTACTTTGTTTGGTCTTGTACTAAACCCTGTATGGTGTGTATGATGATGGAATAAAGAAGCAGTTTCTGTATCTACCATGTCATACGGATGATCATCTTGCATTCCGAGTTATTCCTTACATTCTGTATCCTATGTCGGAATTTTATCATCCTGACTAAATCATTGTCTTGTTCACCTAGGATGGTCAACACGCGCACTAACCCTGCTCCTCAAGAGCAGGCCGAAGGCAGTGAAGTCAGGAATGCAAATCTGCCTCATCCTCCTTCCCTAGCCGAGGTTATGATGGAAGCCGAAAGAAACAAGCGGGAGACCAACCGTTTGTTGGAGCGTATTGAACAGAACACAGCACACCATCAGAGGACTAACATGGTGTCACTCAGTGATTTCATCAAGTTACATCCACCCACGTTCCACCACTCCGTCGAGCCTCTCGACGCTGATGACTGGCTTCGCAGTATTTCTCACAAACTGCGTTCCGCGTTAGTAGCTGAGGCTGACAAGGTCACCTTTGCGCATATCATCTTGAAGGCCCCGCCAGTCTATGGTGGGAGAATTATGGAGCTATGCGCCCAGCGGGCCATGTCACTACTTGGGCTGAATTCAGCGAGGCTTTCCGTGAACATCACATTCCGGAGGGTCTCATGGACCGTAAACGTGAGGAATTTTGCAGTTTCACTCAGGGCCGACTCTCTGTGGATGCTTACAGCAGGGAGTTTGGTAACCTCGCACGTTATGCAACTGAGGAAGTTTCTACTGATGCTAAGAAGCAAGCGAGGTTCCGTAAGGGACTTAGTCCTGAGCTTCGCCGCGACCTCCGTCTGCATGAGTGCACATCTTTTCAGAAACTTGTTAACAAGGCCATCAGTGCTGAAACTGGTCAGACTGATTATGACGCAACACGCAAGCATGGCCGTGACATGGGTTCCTCATCCGGTGCTGGTCCTCAGAAGCGCCGCGTGTGGGTGCCCAACACCGCCCTGCCACCCAGGTTCACACCGAGGCCATCTTTCCAGGCGCCTCGCCCTGTTCAACAGTCTGCACCAGCCAAGCCCTATGGGGGTCCAACCAACAATGCTCCTCCACGTACCAGTTCCGTGACTTGCTTCAAGTGTGGGGAATCTGGTCACTATATGCGTGAGTGTCCCAGACCAACCCCAACCAGTCTGCTAAAGCTGTTGGCCGTGGCAAGCCGACAGGGAAAGTGTTCCACGCCAAGCCGGCCACCGCTACACGTGGCCATGTCAACTGTATCTCTGCCGAGGAAGCTCAAGAGGATCCCAACGTCGTTCTTGGTACGCTTCTTGTTAATTGCCACCCGGCATCTGTTCTTTTCGATACAGGAGCCTCTCATTCCTTTATATCCGAAAATTATGCTCGTTTGCATAACATCGCATTCTGTGACATGCCAACCTCTATGGTAATTCAAACTCCGGGATCCAAATGGCAAACTTCTAGAGTAAGCCATGGAAATGAAATCCAAGTCGACAGACTTGTTTTCCTCGCATCTTTGATAGCCCTTAAATCTTCAGATATTAATATCATTCTGGGTATGGACTGGATGTCAGTTCATCATGCCCAAATTGATTGCTTCTCTAGGACTGTTCAACTTACCCATCCTTCGGGAAGATAGTCAATGTCTTGACCCGATTAGCCAAGCGACAATTATATTCTCTTAACGCCAGCCCTTTGCCAGACCTTGAGGACGTTCCGGTAGTCCGTGACTTTCCGGATGTCTTCCCAGAGGAATTGCCAGGTGTTCCACCTGACAGGGATGTTGAGTTCGTAATAGACCTCATTCCAGGAACCGTTCCGATTGCTAGAAGACCCTATAAGATGGCACCACTAGAACTAGCCGAGCTTAAGAAACAACTCGATGAGTCCTTGAAAAAGGGTTTCATCCGACCTAGCTCATCTCCGTGGGCTTGCCCCGTCCTATTCGTCAAGAAGAAGGATGGTACGGACCGGATGGTTGTAGATTATCGACCTGTCAATTTGGTCACAATCAAGAACAAATATCCGCTCCCCAGGATCAACGATCTGTATGATCAGCTCGCTGGATCCTCAGTCTTCTCCAAGATGGATTTGAGGTTGGGCTACCATCAAATCAAAATCAGAAACGGGGACATTCCTAAAACGGCCTTTGTTACTCGTTATGGCCAATACGAGTACACCGTCATGTCCTTCGGCTTAACCAACGCTCCAGCCACCTTTTCTCGGTTAATGAACTCAATCTTCATGGAGTATTTGGATAAATTTGTCGTAGTTTATCTCGATGATATACTCATCTACTCCAAGAACGAGGAAGAACATGCCGAACATTTAAGGCTAGTGTTGAAGAAACTTCGAGAGCACCGCCTTTATGCCAAGTTTTCCAAATGTGAATTTTGGTTGTCAGAAGTGACCTATCTGGGTCATGTAATATCTGGTAAAGGTATTGCTGTTAACCCCGAGCGAGTTCAAGCCGTCCTTAATTGGACTCCACCTGAATCGGTCAAGCAAGTTCGGAGTTTTCTGGGCTTAGCGAGCTATTGTCGTCGCTTTGTCGAAAACTTCTCCAAAGTTGCTAAACCTCTAACCGAACTCCTCAAGAAAGATAAAAAGTTCGAATGGACTCCACAATGTGAGCACAGCTTTCAGGAACTGAAAAGACGCCTGACTTCTGCTCCCGTTCTGGTACCGCCAGACTTCTCTAAGGACTTTGTTATCTACTGCGACGCCTCGCGACAAGGACTAGGTTGCATTCTCATGCAAGATCGACACGTAATTGCTTACGCTTCACGGCAATTGCACCCACATGAGGAGAATTATCCTACTCATGATCTAGAGCTTGCAGCCGTAGTCTATGCACTTAAAACCTGGCGACATTACCTCCTCGGTAACCGTTGCGAAATATTCACTGATCACCAAAGTCTGAAGTACATTTTCACCCAACCGGATTTGAATCTCAGGCAAAGACGTTGGGTTGAGTTGATCACAGATTTCGACTTAGGAATAACTTACACCCCAGGGAAAGCCAACGTCATGGCTGATGCACTAAGTCGTAAATCTTATTGTAACAACCTGATGTTACAACAAAGTCAACCGCTTCTCCATGAGGAATTTCGGAAGCTTAACCTTCACATTGTTCCTCAAGGATTTCTTTCTACCTTGGTAGCGAAACCTACTCTTACGGATCAAATCATCGCTGCCCAAAAGCGAGATAAAGGAATATCTAAAATCAAGGAGAACATTGCTAGCGGAGGTGCTAGTTGTTTCTCCACAAATGATCATGGTGTTGTGTACTTTGAGAACCGTCTAGTGGTTCCCAAGAACCAGCATCTACGGCAGTTGATCCTTAAGGAGGCTCATGAATCTCCTCTCACCATTCATCCCGGTAGTACTAAGATGTATCAGGACCTACGCCAGAGGTTCTGGTGGACTAGGATGAAGAGAGAAATTGCTCAGTATATTGCTAACTGCGACGTCTGTCGTCGTGTAAAAGCAGAGCATCAACGGCCTGCTGGCACCCTTCAGCCCCTAGCTATTCCTGAATGGAAATGGGATAAAATTGGTATGGATTTCATTACCGGTTTTCCCAGGACCAAGAGAGGGAATAATGCTATCTTTGTCGTTGTCGATCGTCTTTCCAAAGTAGCCCATTTCCTACCTGTTCGTGAGAGTATAACTGCTAGTCAATTGGCAGATTTATACATCTCCCGGATAGTGTCTCTCCATGGTGTTCCTTTGGAAATTAACTCGGATCGAGGAAGTCTTTTCACCTCTCGATTTTGGGAAAGTTTCCAAAACGCTATGGGAACCCGCCTTTCCTTTAGCACCGCTTTTCACCCTCAATCGAGTGGTCAAGTAGAACGCGTCAACCAGATTCTAGAAGACATGCTTCGAGCCTCTGTCATCTCATTCGGAATGGATTGGGAGAAATGCCTTCCATTTGCCGAATTTGCTTACAACAACAGCTATCAATCTAGCTTGGGTAAAGCCCCTTTTGAAGTTCTCTATGGACGACGGTGTCGAACACCCATTAACTGGTCAGAGACCGGGGAAAGACAATTCTTTGGCCCGGATATGATTCAGGAAGCAGAAGAGCAAGTTCGCATCGTTCGTGAAAAGTTGAAAACAGCCCAATCCCGTCAAAAGAGTCAATATGACCGAAAACATAAGGCTATGACTTTCGAGGTTGACGAGAAGGCTTACCTTCGGGTTACCCCTCTGAAGGGAACCCATCGTTTCGGTATCAAAGGCAAATTGGCTCCTCGTTACATTGGACCTTTTCGCATTCTCGCCAAACGAGGAGAAGTTGCCTACCAGTTGGAACTACCTCCGCACCTCTCCAGAGTCCACGATGTCTTCCACGTTTCTCAACTCAGGCGTTGCTTCTCGGATCCTATCCGTGGAGTGGACTACGAAACGCTTGATCTCCAAGATAATCTTACATATCGAGAGTACCCCATTCGTATCCTCGATCAGGCCGAGCGTACCACTCGACGTCATAATATCAAGTTTCTCAAAGTTCAATGGTCGCACCATTCTGAGGATGAAGCAACTTGGGAAAGGGAGGATCGTCTTCGACTCGAGTATCCCGCCTTCTTCCCGGAGGAACCCAAATCTCGGGACGAGATTCTTTTGAGTGGGGGTGAGTTGTCACATCCTAGCTAGTCATGCATTAGAGTGTTGCATCATGTTTATTCTTTCACCAGAAACCTGAAATGGGGATGACAGAACCCCCAGTCCCCTCTGAATCCAATTAGGGTTTACTAAAAACTTTTTCAATGAACCTGAAATGCCCTTCTAAAATGCCCATCATTTTTGTCTTGGTTCAGAACCTCTGCCAAAAGTGATGCACATTTTCCTAGGCCAGCTTAGGGTTTTTGATTTAAATCATAAATATTTGAATTTGGGCATTTAAAATTATATAAAATATTTAAATGCTCAAATATCTCCAAACTAAAATGTTTCCTGTTGGAAATAATCCAACTATGGACCAGGAGTAGTTTGGTGATTTTAGGAGTAGCCTAAGTATTTTATTTAATTCAACAAAGTTGCAGAAGTATTAAAAAAACAGAAAACAGAAAAAATGGAAAAAGCTTACCTGGCGCCCAGCACCCGGCCCACCTGCCGGCCCAGCCCAGCACCGCGCCAGCGAGCTGCTTGCCGGCCAGGCAGGCAGGCAGGTGCTCGACGGCGAGCACCGCATGGGTGCCACGCACCTGCTCGCCGCCTCGCCGCCTCCCTCGCCCGGCTAACGCCGTGAATCGGCCTCTCTCTCTCTCCCGAACCTCCCAGACACCCCCTCACCTCTCCAGCTCCTCTCCCTCGCTCTCCCACGCCATGGCCGACGCCATCGCCGCCACCCCCTCGCCGTAGCCACGCCCTCCGTCAACCCCACGCCGTGCCGCCGTGTCCAGGAGCTCCGCCGCCGTCCACTTCATCGAGCTAGCCGAGCCCCGTGTGCTCGTGCGGCCCGAGACCACCGCACCGACCTCGCCCGAGCTCGCCGTCGCCGGAGATCCCCTTCAACGCCGTCGTCGCTCCGGTCCATCTCCGGCCACACCAAGGGCTTCGTCGCACTCACTGTGAGCTTAGCCATCTTCCCCTCCCTTCCGTTCTTGCTCCCGAGCCGTGTAGCGACCTCCCGGAGCTCAACCGCACCCACCGCCGTGGAGCTCGTCGCCGACGTGCTCCCGGTCATCCTCCGGCCACTCCACGGTGTCCGTCATGCTCACCGTGTCACTTAGCACCTAGCTAGCCACTCCCCGAGCCTCACCGACCCCTCTAGCGTCAAGTTCGTCTTCGGCCGAACCCCGGTGGCCGCCAAGGTCGTCGCCGGCGCCAACTCCGGCCACCCCGACCCCAACGGACTCCACCAGGAGCTGCGGTTCGTCCTCAGCTCCACTCCGGTGGTCTCCGTGACCCATTTGGTGGCCGAAACGGCCAAAACCACTCCCGCCGCCGCGTCGGGCTCGCCGGCGGCTAAACGCCGGCGCCGCTGGCATTGACTTTGACCACGGGTGGGCCCTGGTTGACTCCCCTGAGTCAATGACAGGTGGGGCCCAGCCCTGTTAATTAAACAGGTTTAGTTTTAATTAAACTTTAATTAATTTAATCACCCTGACATGCGGGACCCACTGTCAGGATTGACCCGGACGTGTTCCGTTGACCTGCTGACGTCACACTGACGTCAGGCTGACGCAATAATTGATTTTCTGGAATTAATCTAATATAGGAAATTCCAGAATATAATTTAAACTTCAAAAATTCATAACTTTTATTCTGTAACTCCAAATCAGACAAATTATATATGAAAAATGATCAGAAAAATCCAATCTATCCATCTGTACTATTTCCATGCATGACTAAACAAGTTAACTTGATGTTTAATGCAGAACAAGGAAAAGCACTTTAAAAGGCCATGTTTGAGTTTGAAATTTGAATCTTTGATTCAAATTGGTTCAAACCCTTCTGATCTTAGTTGCATTAGCCCAACACACTCATATTGCTATGTTTCATGCATGCATCATACTGTTGCACATTGTTTGGTGATGGTTGTGTATCGGTGTCCTTTGCGACAGGTTCTGCCTCCGAGGAGTATCGTGATTACCCTAACGAAGAACCGTATCAGTGCATCGAACCATCAGGCAAGCAACCAACCATTTGATCATATCGATACAATCCCATGTTCTCGCTCCTGCTCTCTTTTACTGCATTAAGACAACGCGTTTCAAACTGCTGTGTGCTACGGTAGTTGAACCCATTTCCTCTGCATGACCTGTCATTGCCACAGTAACTAGATGAAACCCACTAGCATGTGTAGGAGTTGATTGAGCCATATGTATGTGTTGTTCCTACCTTGCTATGCCTGCTATGCTTAGAGTCGTGTCAGGTCTGGTTCATCTGGGTGATGGCTAGAGTGAAATGATTATGTCGGTAATGAGAGTGGTGTGGTGAACACGATTTGGTAAAGGTATCGATGAGAGGCCATGTAGGAGTACATGGTGGGTTGTTTCATTGAAGCCGACCTTAAGCACTGAGATCTGTATGTGTGATTTAAGATACAGCTACTACCATGCATTGGGCCCTGAAATATGACCCCGCTCGACTTCTTATTCACCCTAGCTCTCTGTCCAGGAGTTGCACGTAGTTTCTGGTGTTTGTAGCCTACTGGAGGCCGTGGACAGCGCTGACCGTAGGGGTGGGCTGTGATGCGGTAGGTACGTGGCACGGTGTACCGAATACCCGTTAGGTATCTCGGGAACCCTGTTCACATCGTTCGGGGCCGTATGGGAAACCTCGGCCGGACTCCCTGCGGATGGAACCTGGATAGGCGATAAACCTGGACTAGAGGCTTAAGTGTTTAGGTAGGTCGTGGTCTACACCCACGTCGGCTTTCGCTTGAAGTCTGCCGAGCACATGTCGTGTGCAGACGCTAAGTGGTGGAAACATGTATGAAGAAGTACACCCCTGCAGGGTTATCATGATCTATTCGAATAGCCGCGTCCGCGGTAAAGGACTACTTGGTTGCCTATACAGTTCATAGACAAGTAAATGGAAACTACTAAAAATCTCAAGATAAGTGTGAGTGCCGAGGATGGCTCTTCCGTAGGAAGACGGAGGTGGATCCTCGGTAGTGTATTGAGTGGAGAGTAGTGGACTCGTGTACGCAAAACCATTTCAAGTTGGAGTCTCGTAGGTTAGCCTAGCCAAGAGTCAAAGCTGGCTTGCTGCAATAACCCCACCAACCCTTCTTGATAATATGCATGTATGTAGGTTCTGATGTAAGTCTTGCTGAGTACCTTTGTACTCATGTTGCTATAATTTACATTTTACAGAAGACACTGCAACCCCTTCTGATGGGTTCTACATAGACGTTGACATCAACGAGTAGGCTAAAGGCCCAGGTGGTGATCCTGAGCTTGTGAAGGACCACGTAGTATAGCTAGGCTTTCCAAGCCTCTTTTATTTTACTAGTTGTCTGTACTCAGACAAGTTACTTCCGCTGCTGGTTTGTATGACTGTATGACTTGAATGCTGGGTCGTGTGACCCGTACCTTTGTGTATGTTATGTATGGCTCTCTGAGCCTTAAATAAAGTACTTGTGTCATAGAGTCATGTTGTGATGCCTTGCTGTATTTGCACATATCGAGCATATTGTGTGTATGATTGAAATGCTTGGTATGTGTGGGATCTGACTATCTAGTTGTTTATCTTTAGTAGCCTCTCTTACCGGGAAATGTCTCCTAGTGTTACCGCTGAGCCATGGTAGCTTGCTACTGCTCTGGAACACTTAGGCTGGCCGGCATGTGTCCTTCTTCGTTCCGGTGTCTGTCCCTTCGGGGAAATGTCATGCATTGAGTACCGGAGTCCTGTTGGCCCGCTACAACCCGGTTTATCGGAGTCCTGCTAGCCCAGTGCTACAGCCCGGACCCACTTGCTGATGACCGACACGTTCAAAGCTGGGTCATGGATGCCTGTCCCTGTAAGTCTGTGGCACTTTGGGTTTACGACTAGTCATGTCAGCCCGGGCTCCTTATCATATGGATGCTAGCGACACTATCATATACGTGAGCCAAAAGGCGCAAACGGTCCCGGGCAAAGGTAAGGCGACACCCGTGGGGATACCGTGCGTGAGGCCGCAAAGTGATATGAGGTGTTACCGGCTAGATCGATGTGACATCAAGTCGGGGTCCTGACAACAAATTTAAATGTTGGTTAAGATGGCAAGAGGTGAAGCATAACAAAACTATACTATCTAAACAATTTAAATGGGGCCGGATATAACAAATAACGAATTTGGTAAATCCCCATATGCCTTAGTAATTTATTGCAACAACAATTTAAACATTTTAATTGTTGTTATCATGATGCGGATGACATGAACAAGTTTATACAATTTTTATTAAAAGTTGACAAGAGCAATATGAAGCATTTGTCACCGTGGTGGAAAGGAAAGGGGTGCCATGGCAACGACAACGAAAATGGTGCCATGGCAGCATTCCGGTTCCAGTAATTCGATTGAGATACCGATGCAAAGGAGAAATGTGCGGATGCGTGCAAAAGATGGTGGGGCGCTCCCAGATTCCGGGTGTCCCACGAGTTGGCGACAAGGAAACGAGTGACACTTTGGACATGGTGCAAACACGAGCATCTCATACATCGCAAGCATTCATTCACGGACGTTGTCTCGAGGTTATACCTTCGAAGCATGCATTATCGGAACAGATCGAGTTCGGCGGTAGGGGTACATGTGTCGAAGGGGAAGTAGTTGATCACGGGGTCGTCGTGGGAAGTAGCGGTTCACGCGACGGTAGTTGAACTTGACGTTTGCCTTACACGGGTCTTCGGCGACGGTCGTCATACATGGTTCGAAGTGGTACTTGCATCTTTGGACTTCTCGGTCTCGATTCTTGCGATGGTAGCGGTATACCTCTCATTTTCGGAGAGGTACTTGGGGTCATTTGAACTTGTCGGTCTCGTCATATTGAAGGGGTCCTTGACGTTCTTAGCGATTCCGAAGACGACGGTAGAGGTACACTTGTTGTAGGGGTACTTGTCGGATCCACGGCGACGGTAGAGGTACAAACGTTCTCGCGGTACTTGGGTCATCGTCGAACTTGGCACATCCAAAGGGTACTTGACGGGTCCGAGGTCTCCGGCCGTGATGGAACTTGGCAAATCCCGAAGCGTTCTTGACGATCCAAAATGGCACAAGTGAGATGCACATCCATTGAGTCTTCCCACTTGGGCTCTCGCGTGACTGAAGGCGCCAGCGAGCGCAGGGCGATGCAGGGAGCAGCATCAGCTCTAGGAACTTGACGTGACGACGAAGCCGGCAGTAAGGATAAAAGAGCAGGGGCACGCCGGACTAGCTGGTGGTGCCTGGTCATCGGCGAGGAGACAAGCGCGAGGTCGGGTGCTGCTGCGGGGGTACTCGGGACCTGACAGCGGCATGGCGCGCGCGCCGGGGCCGCCGGAGTTGGCCCCTCAGGTGGTGGCGCGGGGAGGACTCGGCCGCGAGTCGACGAGCTCGACCAGCAGGGTCACGCGGTGGGGCGAAGTGGCATCCGGGCGTTGAGGCGGGGCGCGGCGACCATGGAGGTGGGGTGCAGCACAGCGGCAAGACGGCGACGACTGCAGGGCGCCGGCGGCAGCCGGATCGAGGAGGAAGGAGGCGAAGGGATCGGGATCGGGCAGATGAGAGGTGTACGAGGGGATCCAGCGGGGCTCGTGCGAGGAGAAGCAAGACGAGAGGTGGCGCGGCGTACGGGATAGATGGGATCGAGAGGTTGCTGCGCGAGGGAGATGGGGATTGAGGAGATAAGTGGGATCGAGGGAGATGGGTCACGGGCGAGAGGAGTGGTCGAACGCGATACCTCCTCTCCTGGCGGCGCGAGGGAGAGATCGAGAGGGAGAGGTTCGCTGGGCCTAGGGTTAGGTCCGGTGCGGGTTGGGCCTGACCGGCTAGAGTGGGGAGGCCCAAGTGGGCTGGCTGATGGGCTTAGAGGTAAATGGCCGGCCTGGCTCCCTCTTCTCACTCCTCTTCTCACCCTTTTCAAAACAGAAAATAAAGATAAAGAAAAAGGGAAGAAAAGAAAGGTTAGAGAAAGAGTTTGGGCACGGGGATAATTTTCACCGACTCGTAAAATATGTGCACGGTCCACGAAAATTAGGGGAGACATGATTGAAAGATGTCATTCAAACACATTTGAATTTAATTCAAATGGGTTTGAACTAGGGCTTGGTTATAGAAGTGTCCAAAAATGTTGAGGTTTTAGGAGGAGCCTCGCTAAAAGAGATGAGAGATATTGGCAAGGTTTGAAGGTCAAACTCGAAGAGGAATAGACATGAGGAATTATTTGCACGTGTGTTACGATGATTCCAAAATAATGGAATATTTATAATAGCTCCCTAAATATTAGGAGGATAAAGTTATAAAGAGAAGTCACTCTTCCCTCGATTTAAATGGATCGAAGATCCATACAATTTATTTATAAAAGTTATAAGATTAATGAAATGATGGCATGATGACATGATGCAATGCAAAAATAAAAGGGCAGGCACAAATGAAACAGACAGCGAAACTCGGAACATAAGGAAGTCTTCTCGAGCATCGGTCTTGGGGCGTCACAACACTCCACCACTACAAGAGGATCTCGTCCCGAGATCTAGGATGGCACCGGAGGGAAAACGGAAAAGAAAGAGAAGAGGTAAAACTAAGTTGCTTCTTTGCCCAATGAGTGAAACCAAAGAACCTTGAAAAGGTTAAGCCATTCGAGAAAAGAATACAACGGAGATGACGAAGTTGAAAACACTCCGTTAGAAAAGAGGAACAAGGAAGAACAACTTCGGGCATCACTCCGATTGAAAAGAAAAGGAATTGATTAAGAACTTGATAAGATGAGAAGATACTTGATGAAATCACAACACACTGCCTCTGGAACTATTGAATGAATGGAACAAGGGATTAGAAAGATCTCAGACAGGACACCGATTGAAAAGAGGTGCAAGGCTTGATAAGGCGAAAAGAACTTGAGCAAAAGGGCACAACACTCCGGTTAAATGGATAGGCATGAAAAGAACATGATCTTTGACAAAACGAGATGATGGGTGAAAAGAATAACATCGCAATGCCTCTGGAACGAAAGAATAGAAGATAGATAATTGAAATAGGAGAATGGAGAACAAAATGCCAACTTCTGCCACAAAAAAAGCTTGAAAAGGCATCCTTAGGAGAAGGGTCGAGCGGAGTTGTTGGAAATCCAACAACGAAAGGATAAACTTGATATGATCTTATGGAATACATCTCAAATTATGAGGTGACAACCTGCCACTCACGGGAAAAAGAATTGGATTGGTATGACCATGGAGACAAGAAACTATTTCACCGGTAGGATAAAAGAAGAACTTGGGTCATTTATGAGCACCATAAATAGCAACAATCCTTAGGGAAGGCTTTAGGTGAAATATATCCCAAGATAACTCCAACGAAGAGGTTATGGATTTAAAATACCTCATTCTTAACAACATGTGGATCATGAAACATGAACTCAAATTATCAAGAATGACATAATACCACCTCCGATGATATGGTAGAAAGAATGCACTCCGGATTGCAAGATGAAGAATGCTTGAGCTTATCTGAAAAGAATCTCGATGAACACTTCGAGAAGGAAATAAATCCTTGATGAACCATCATGAAGAACCTTTATGAAGAACTCCGGTAAACAAAGGAATGATCAAACGAAAGGAAAGAGAAGTTGAAAACACAAGGTTAAGACTTGCAATTATTAGATGGATCTTCGCGACGATATAATTGAGAGAGCTTGGAACTCCGAGAAAGAAAAGATGAAACAAATGAAACCGAGAATTTGATGAGCCTCTGGAATAAGGAATTAAACACTTGGGTGAAACAAGAGTAAGAATTATGTTATGCGTATCCTTCACCAATTAAATTGATGACAAACAATGGATTTGGCATACTACTTACTCTCTTAGAAAGGATTAAGATAGATATTGCGCAAACTTGAAGAGGCCTTCAATGATCCACCGGTAGTATTTGAAAGAACGAAAGAATTGATATGATAACGTAAGAAGAGGAATCTTGAAAAAACCACCGTAAGAATTGAAAAAGAACGGAGTAAAGGGATGAATCGCCGGTAAGAATTTGAAAACGAACAAGGATACTTGGGGAAATTTAGATACAAGAGAATGAAGAGATCACGAGCTGATTAGATAATACTTGAATGAAGCACCGGTAAGAATTTGGAGAATGAGAGCTGAAGTCTGAGAATGAGTAAGTCTTCTGAAAAGATGGGCTCCGAAGAATCAAATTGAAAAGAATCTTGAATTGCTCCGAATAGGTGAAAAGAATTCTCATAATCAAAAACAATTATGAGAGGATGGCAACAAGCTAGAATGACGAATCTTCGAGAGAATGGATAAGATTGAAGAGAAACTCTTTTTCGGTCTTCAAGTGTTGAGAATGACGAAGAGAAACACCGTCATGAATTATTGAGATACTCCGGGAGAATGAAAAGCGAAGAGGTTGAGCCAATGATTAGAAAAATTATAAGATCTTGGAGAAACCATCTGACTGATGACAATTCATTCTTACGTCAGACTTTAGAAAAGAATTTGAAAATCTCCGGGAAAATTAGAAGAGTCAGGTAAGATCCTGGGAAAAGACTTGTGGGTTAGGGCCCACTCAAAAGAAACACCGTAGAACGATTTAAAAGAGAGAATGCATCGGTAAGATTTAAATGGCTAGAACGAGATAACAACCTCGAAATAGGTTGAACTGATCTTGAAAGACAAGACGAGCCTTCTGAGATATCTTCAGCACTCCCGAACAAATGAATATCAAGCGGGGAATGATTATGAGGTGCACCGGCATAAGAACACATTTGAAACGAGGAAAAGGATGTGATCACCAAAGCTTGACTTGAATCCACCAAAGAAGAAAATGAGTGACGAGTGACCAACTTGAAGCTCCGTTAGAATCTTCCTGATAATCACCGGATAAGAATATTGAAAGAAAAGAAAGAAGAGACTTCACATGAATAAGATGGATACTTGATCAAGAAATCTGAATCCTTGAGGGAAAAGGGTGGGTGGGCGGGAAAACAAAGGCAACTTGTAACGGATAAGGCAAACACCGATGAGAAGAACTGATAATTGATCTTGCGGATGTTGAAATGATTGGATCCACTAGAAGAGAAACACACCGGTTGAGAAGAGGATTGACATGACAATATCGATTATCATGAAGGATTGGTATTCACATCAGAGTATGAGAACACTATTTAGAAAAGGGATGGAATCCACCTTTGACTTCGAAGCAACTTGAATACCACAACTCAAAAAAACAAAGGATTCACTTGAATAATAAGCCGGAACAAACATATGATAGAGATTTCGTCCGAAGTTTTCGTGGTGGGGCCTACACGGGCTCGATCGTACAACACCATCATGTACAAGGCAGTGCACATGACATTCCAAGCGTCCCCGAGTCAGCACAGCCAAGGACTCTTTAAGACACAATGAGACCACTATAAAACCAATCGTGAATAGGCAGACCACTAGACGTCGAACCCCAATTTCATATCATACATCTGTCGGAAAGATATCCTAAGAGCTACTTGAATTCCCACTTATAAACTCTAGAAACTTTCCGGTTATGCAATCAGGTGTTGGGGATACAGGGGAAGCATAATATCTCACCCAAAACTAACAATTCCTACATCCAGCTGTATCCATCCTTCAACACATAACCAAGAAACCTTCGGAAATCGTTTACCTAAACCTTTGAAAAGCATCCGTTATACGAGTTATGGCAATACTCCCGAACTCCCACCACAGTACTGGGTGACGTCGAGGTTATCTCACCAACAACTACATAAAAGAGATTTTCAATGTCGGCGGAAAACTCAGGTATTCCAGAACTACAACGATAAAATTGTGACGAAAACACCTCAGAGCTCAACTCCCCGGGACACTGCCACAACCCCTAAATGTCAGGAGGCACCAAGAACAATGTTCTTGTCACAAAACCATCGGAATGATTCCAAGATACCCGCGTGATCCTAAAAAAAATTAGTGAAATTTGAGAAAAGAAGAGTCAAAACTCTACGTCAGGATGCCTCACCAGAGCGACGAAGGGACCGAGGAGTAAAAAGAAGTCCTACTCTCCGATATATATAATCCTAAATGACTCAAAACATTTTTCTAGACTCAACAGCGCCAACGATTCGATCAAGCAGGGGGCTCCTAAAGTTAGGGAAGGCTCTGATTATCAACTTGTAACGCCCTCGATGCGGTTATATCTCCCACATGTCGAAGCACGACTTAGAGGCATAACCGCATTGGAAGCAATGTCGCAAGTGATGTAATCTTCACAACCCATGTAATACATAAGGGGAAAAGATACATAGTTGGCTTACAATCGCCACTTCACACAATACATGAATAAAGCATTACATCATCCAGATACAATCAAGGTCCGACTACGGAACCAAAATAAGAGAAGACTACCCCAAATGCTACACAGATCCCCGATCGTCCCAACTGGGCTCCACTACTGATCAACTGGAAATGGAACAACATAACGAACACGGTCTTCATCGAGCTCCTCCTTGAGTTCGGTAGCGTCACCTGCACGGTTTCATCGGCACCTGCAAACTGGTTTTTTGAAATATCTGTGAGTCACGGGGACTCAGCAATCTCACACCCTCGCGATCAAGACTATTTAAGCTTATAGGTAGGGTAAGGGTATGAGGTGGAGCTGCAGCAAGCGACTAGCATATTTGATGGCTAACATACGCAAATGAGAGCGAGAAGAGAAGGCAAAGTACGGTCGATAAACTATGATCAAGAAGTGATCCTAGAACAACCTACGTCCAAGCATAACTCCAACACCGTCACTTCCCAAACTCCGCCAGAAAGAGACCATCACAGCTACACACGCGGTTGATGCATTTCAATTAACATAAGTTTCAGGTTTTCTACAACCGGACATTAACAAATTCCCATATGCCCATAACCGCGGGCACGACTTTCGAAAGTTCAAATCCCTGTAGGGGTGTCCCAACTTAGCCCATCACAAGCTCTCACAGTGAACGAAGGATATTCCTTCTCCCAAGACAATCCGATCAGACTCGGCATCCCGGTTACAAGACATTTCAACAATGGTAAAACAAGACCAGCAAAGCCACCCAGATGTGCCGACAAATCCCGATAGGAGCTGCACATATCTCGTTTTCAGGGCACACCAGATGAGCCAGACCTTGGGTAGGCCAGCCCAGAGTTGCCCCTGGTAGCTCCGGATATCGCTCAGTTTGGATCAACGCTTAGAGAAGCACTGGCCCGGGGGGATTAAAATAAAGATGACCCTTGGGTTGGCCGACCCAAGGGAAAGAAAAGGCTAGGTGGCAAGAGTGGAACAAAACACCAGGCATAAGGCTGAGACTTCCACCCTTTACCAAGTATATAGATGCATTAAGTAAATAATATATATTGTGATATCCCAACAATAAACATGTTCCAACAAGGAACAAACTCCAATCTTCACCTGCAACTAGCAATGCTATAAGAGGGGCTGAGCAAAGCGGTAACATAGCCAAACAACGGTTTGCTAGGACAAGGTGGGTTAGAAGCTTGGCATGGCAATATGGGAGGCATGATAAGCAAGTGGTAGGTATCGCAGCATAGGTATAGCAATAGAGCGAGCAACAAGCAAGCAAAGATAGTAGTGATTTCGAGGGTATGGTCATCTTGCCTGAGATCCTGCAAGGAAGAAGAACGAGTCCATGAAGAAGACAAACGGATGTAGTCGAACGGATCCTCACAAACGCGATGTTATCGGAACCAACCCGAAGAAGTAACACCGGAAAGAAGCAAACAACATAGTAAACAACCAACACATAATCATGGCATGATGCACAACCAATTATGATGCATGTCTAGATTAAAGAGGCATGGCATGGCAAAGAGCACAAACGATCCTACAAATTAAGTGGAGTTGCATATTGATGGAACACCACATTAATTATTTAGTTCTCTCCTGGTTAGGTACTCAACAAATTTAAATGTTGGTTAAGATGGCAAGAGGTGAAGCATAACAAAACTATACTATCTAAACAATTTAAATGGGGCCGGATATAACAAATAACGAATTCGGTAAATCCCCATATGCCTTAGTAATTTATTGCAACAACAATTTAAACATTTTAATTGTTGTTATCATGATGCGGATGACATGAACAAGTTTATACAATTTTTATTAAAAGTTGACAAGAGCAATATGAAGCATTTGTCACCGTGGTGGAAAGGAAAGGGGTGCCACGGCAACGACAACGGAAATGGTGCCATGGCAGCATTCCGGTTCCGGTAATTCGATTGAGATACCGATGCAAAGGAGAAATGTGCGGATGCGTGCAAAAGATGGTGGGGCGCTCCCGGATTCCGGGTGTCCCACGAGTTGGCGACAAGGAAACGAGTGACACTTTGGACACGGTGCAAACACGAGCATCTCATACATCGCAAGCATTCGTTCACGGACGTTGTCTCGAGGTTATACCTTTGAAGCGTGCATTATCGGAACGGATCGAGTTCGGCGGTAGGGGTACATGTGTCGAAGGGGAAGTAGTTGATCACGGGGTCGTCGTGGGAAGTAGCGGTTCACGCGACGGTAGTTGAACTTGACGTTTGCGTTACACGGGTCTTCGGCGACGGTCGTCGTACATGGTTCGAAGTGGTACTTGCATCTTTGGACTTGTCGGTCTCGATTCTTGCGACGGTAGCGGTATACCTCTCGTTTTCGGAGAGGTACTTGGGGTCATTTGAGCTTGTCGGTCTCGTCATATCGAAGGGGTGCTTGACGTTCTTAGTGATTCCGAAGACGGCGGTAGAGGTACACTTGTTGTAGGGGTACTTGTCGGATCCACGGCGACGGTAGAGGTACAAACATTCTCGCGGTACTTGGGTCGTCGTGGAACTTGGCACATCCAAAGGGTACTTGACGGGTCCGAGGTCTCCGGCCGTGATGGAACTTGGCGAATCCCGAAGCGTTCTTGACGATCCAAAATGGCACAAGTGAGATGCACATCCATGGAGTCTTCCTACTTGGGCTCTCGCGTGACTGAAGGCGCCAGCGAGCGTAGGGCAATGTAGGGAGCAGCATCAGCTCTAGGAACTTGACGTGATGACGAAGCCAGCAGTAAGGATAAAAGAGCAGGGGCACGCCGGAGTAGCTGGTGGTGCCTGGTCATCGGCGAGGAGACGGGAGCGGGGTCGGGCGCTGCTGCGGGGGTACTCGGGACCTGACAGCGGCATGGCGCGCGCGCCGGGGCTGCCGGAGTTGGCCCCTCAGGTGGTGGCGCGGGGAGGACTCGGCCGCGAGTCGACGAGCTCGACCAGCAGGGTCGCACGGTGGGGCGAAGTGGCATCCGGGCGTTGAGGCGGGGCGCGTCGACCATGGAGGTGGGGTGCAGCACAGCGGCAAGACGGCGACGACTGCAGGGCGCCGGCGGCATCCGGATCAAGGAGGAAGGAGGCGAAGGGATCGGGATCGGGCAGATGAGAGGTGTGCGAGGGGATCCAGCGGGGCTCGTGTGAGGAGAAGCAAGAGGAGAGGTGGCGCGGCGTACGGGAGAGATGGGATCGAGAGGTTGCTGCGCGAGGGAGATGGGGATCGAGGAGATAAGTGGGATCGAGGGAGATGGGTCACGGGCGAGAGGAGTGGTCGAACGCGATACCTCCTCTTCTGGTGGCGCGAGGGAGAGATCGAGAGGGAGAGGTTCGCTGGGCCTAGGGTTAGGTCCGGTGCGGGTTGGGCCTGACCGGCTAGAGTGGGGAGGCCCAAGTGGGCTGGCTGATGGGCTTAGAGGTAAATGGCTGGCCTAGCTCCCTCTTCTAACTCCTCTTCTCACCCTTTTCAAAACAGAAAATAAAGAGAAAGAAAAAGGGAAGAAAAGAAAGGTTAGAGAAAGAGTTTGGGCACGGGGATAATTTTCACGGACTCGTAAAAAATGTGCACAGTCCACGAAAATTAGGGGAGACATGATTGAAAGATGTCATTCAAACACATTTGAATTTAATTCAAATGGGTTTGAACTAGGGCTTGGTTATAGAAGTGTCCAAAAATGTTGAGGTTTTAGGAGGAGCCTCGATAAAAGAGATGAGAGATATTGGCAAGGTTTGAAGGTCAAACTCGAAGAGGAATAGACATGAGGAATTATTTGCACGTGTGTTACGATGATTCCAAAATAATGGAATATTTATAATAGCTCCCTAAATATTAGGAGGATAAAGTTATAAAGAGAAGTCACTCTTCCCTCGATTTAAATGGATCGAAGATCCATACAATTTATTAATAAAAGTTATAAGATTAATGAAATGATGGCATGATGACATGATGCAATGCAAAAATAAAAGGGCAGGCACAAATGAAACACACAGCGAAACCCAGAACATAAGGAAGTCTTCTCGAGCATCGGTCTTGGGGCGTCACAGGTATGATTGTATGTTGTCCTACGGACTAAACCCTCCGGTTTATATAGACACCGGAGGGGGCTAGGGTTACACAAGGTCGGTTACAAAGGAGGAGATATACATATCCGTATTGCCTAGCTTGCCGTCCACGCCAAGTAGAGTCCCATCCGGACACGGGACGAAGTCTTCAAACTTGTATCTTCATAGTCCAACAGTCCGGCCAAAGGATATAGTCCGGCTGTCCGAAGACCCCCTAATCCAGGACTCCCTCACACTACCTTACTGAAAACTACTTGTCAATTCCTTCTGCTCCTCGTTGGGTTCGACACTCTTACTTATCGAAAAGAGCTTCAATTGACCCCCATACTTGTTGGTCATCAATAACTTCATCTCCGGGTAAACCAGCAAGCTTGAACAATCCACATATTTGTTCTACATATATCAAGTGCATATCAGGATGTTCGGCTCCATCTCCTGCATAAGGATTAGCTAGCAGTTGTCCTATCATACCCGAAGGAATTTCATATTCAATATTTTAAGTAGGTGTAGTAGGTTGAGGGGTAGCTAATTGTGGTTCCGGTCGAGGTGAAGATACCCAAAACAAGCCCCTCAAAGGATTGTTTTCCATAGTAAGAAGTGACAATAAATTTCAGCACACTATATAAATGTTTCCTTACCAAAGGCGCTTCACTCCCCGGCAACGGCGCCAGAAAATAGCCCTGATGACCCACAAGTATGGGGGATCAATTGTAGCTCTTTTTGATAAGTAAGAGTGTCGAACCCAACGAGGAGCAGAAGGAAATGGCAAGTGGTTTTCAGTAAGGTAATGTCTGCAAGTGCTGAAATTGTAAGTAGCAGAGTAGTTTGATAGCAAGATAATTTGTAACGAGCAAGTAACGAAAGTAGTAAAAAAGTGCAGCAAGGTAGCCCAATCCTTTTGAGGCAAAGGATAGGCAAAACGGTCTCTTATGATAAGCAAAGCGTTCTTGAGGGTACACGGGAATTTCATCTAGTCACTTTCATCATGTTGGTTCGATTTGTGTTCTCTACTTTGAGAATTTGATATGAGAGTGGACCGGTGCTTAGGTGATGTTCTTACTTGAACAAACCTCCTATTTATGATTAACCCTCCCGCAAGCATCCGCAACTACGAGAAAAGTATTAATAATAAATTCTAACCATAGCATTAAACTTTTGGATCCAGTCAGTCCCTTACAAAATAGCGCATAAAATGGGGTTTAAGCTTATGTCACTCTCGCAACCCATCATCTAATTGCTACTCCACAATGCATTCCCTTAGGCCCAAATATGGTGAAGTGTCATGTAGTCGACGTTCACATGACACCACTAAGGGAATCACAACATACATACTATCAAAATATCGAACACATATCAAGTTCACATGATTACTTACAACATGATTTCTCCTGTGACCTTAAGAAAAAAAGTAACTACTCACAAAGATAATCATGCTCAAGATCAGAGGGGTATTAAATAGCATATTGTATCTGAACATATAATCTTCCACCAAATAAACCATATAGTAATCAACTACAAGATGTAGTCAACACTACTAGTCACCCACAAGCACCAATCTATAGTTTCGGTAACAAGATTGAACACAAGAGATGAACTAGGGTTTGAGAGGAGATGGTGTTGTTGAAGATATTGATGGAGACTGCCCTCCCCAAGATGGGAGAATTGTTGGTGATGATGATGATGGTGATTTCCCCCTCCGCGAGGGAAGTTCCACCGATGGAATCGCTCCGCCGGAGGGCAAAAGTGCTCATGCCCAAGTTCCGCCTCAAGACGGCGGCACTCCGTCCAGAAAGTTGTCTCCTTATTTTTTTCTAGGTCAAAATGACTTATATACCAGAAGATGGGCACCGAAGGTGGGCCTGGGTGAGCACAACCCACCAGGGCTCGCCTGGGCTCCCTGGCGCGCCCAGGTGGGTTGTGCCCACTTGGTGGGCCCCCTCTCATAGTTATTTGCTCCAATATTCCTCAAATATTCCATAAAAATTCTCCGTGAAGTTTCAACTCATTTGGAGTTGTGCAGAATAGGTGGCCTGGCGTAGCTTTTCCAGGTCCAGATTTCCAGCTATCGGATTTCTCCCTCTTTCTGTATACCTTGCATATTATGAGAGAAAAGGCATTAGAATTACTCCAAGAAGCATTATTATGGAAAAACATTATAAATTACAGTAAGAAAACATGATACAAAATGGATGTATCAGCAATGTGATGTTCAATTGTTGTGGGTGCATTCTGTTATTATATACCATGTGAGAAATAAATTGAATTTGGCTGTACTAAATACATGAGAAACAAATACAATTTCTATATTTCCAAGTTGTTAAGCATGCTTGGTTTGTTTAACTCTCTGATCTTCTATTAAGAGTATGTTATATTGTGCAATGTGGTGCTCAGTTAATGTTTGGTTCATTTGTTGTGGTGTTTAGTTAACTGCTTGGTTCAGTTCTGCAATGCGATGTTCAATTGTTGTGGGTGCATTCTGTTATTGTATACCATGTGAGAAATAAATTGAATTTGGCTGTACTAAATACATGAGAAACTAATACAATTGCTATATTTCCAAGTTGTTAAGCATGCTTGGTTTGGTTAACTGTCTAATCTTCTATTAGGAATATGTTATATTGTGCAATGTGGTGCTCAATTAACGTTTGATTCATTTGTTGTGGTGTTTAGTTAACTGCACGTGCATGGTCCGTTGTCTAATAGCACATTATTGTGCAATTGCAGGAACCATTCTAATATTTAGGTTTTTAACAATTTGGTCCTGCACATGTAGGTCCTGCTGTCAAACGTTTTGACCCACTGTTTGACCGTTTTTGCATATGGAGAAATGAGTTGTCAATGAATATCAATCAAGTCAAGAAATTCAGAAAGATTGTTAGGATAAAGAAATCAACGACAAAAAACAACAAGATCTGGGTTTAGTCCGTAGGACAACATACAATCATACCTGTGACGCATGAAGATATCAGTTCACTACAAGATGGTACTAACTATTATACCCTGCCTTTTTTATTCCTTTGCCCCATTTCCAATATAGAGAAGATATTTATGCATATCCTTGTTTTCAGGCCTTTCCAAAGCAGTTCACTAATGATTACCTCTCAAACCACCTCTATGGTCAGGAGGCGTGGAAGATTTTCATACAACACCCACGGTTCAATATTGAAGTGTTCCTGAAGAGGACGAAGGACGGACGGTCAATCATCCACAGGCACTGGCCTAAAGTTGCAAAGACCTTCAACATGAATGAAGGCTCAATATTCGCCTTCTGCTTCAGAAGTTCTCTATATGAGATGCATCTGTCTATATACATCTATGATGCTAATTTCGAAAGGTTCTACATGTAGCATGTGAAACTTGGTGCTGGTGCATTTGTGTAATGGGGTAGCTGAGTGCTGAAGTTATATCATGTTGTACTCTGATGTATTTCAATTATGAAATCTTGCTTCCTTAATATGGAAATGAAATATATTACATGCTTAATATGAATGCCAATTAGATTAATAAATGGATTATTAATAATAGGGCAATTAGCCTGCTAATTGGGTTTTGCTATTGCAAACGGTTATTGAGAAAACACCGTGGGCGATGACCTCAGGCAACGCACACAATTTCTAGGAATAAACCATGTTGGATCAATGAACAATCACACACGACCTTCTCTTGAAAACTGTTTGCAGTAGGCCACCTTGCACAAACGTTTACCACATAAAAATTGTGTGTGATGGACAACCTTTGCCACAGAGTTTCTTCTACGCACCGTGTGTGATGCATTCAATAACGCAAACGATAAAATTGTTAATATCGTGTGTAATGGCTATGCTATCACAAACGATTTAACGGGAAAAATTGTGTGTGATGTACATGTGAATGGAAACGTTTTCCTTGGAGCGACTATGTGGGATGCACATACAAACGGAAACGTTTAGCGGGGACTGACTGTGTGGGATGTACTTGCGACCGGAAATAATTTCGCCTGCATAATTGTTTTTTAGCTCTACTATACGTATTTCCGTATTTGAGCGCTCGCCGGTCACACACGACCTCATTTTGCCGAGCGTGTGTGCCAGGAGGGCATATCCTCGACGGTTTCTAGGTCGTGTGGGAAGGAACCCCCTATCACCGTCACTCACTAGGCAACAGTTCCAAATGTCATCGCGGAAAGGGGTCAAAAACCATTTGTATAGCATCGACACGTACCAGTGTTACCACCTTTCCTTCTTAATCCATCTATGCCTTTGGGTCATGGGGGTCGTGCGTATAATGATAGTATGTCTAGTTCTAATACTAATGATACACAACGATCCTAAAATGGTGTTTCCATAAGTGATTTTATATGCAGGATCAAAGAACCATAGAAGATTAGGAGACAAGCAACAAGACCGATTGTCCCGCTCACAAGTGATCGCGTGCGAAAGCTGGTAACGAATCTGCCTCGGGATCAACCTCACTCTTGGATTAACGTTCGTCATGCGGGATCAAGGGGAAACTGCATCGCACGGTCGCGCGTGATTGCCGATCTCTCCGGGCTCCCAAAGTGGCACCGCCTCTCAGGAGGACACGACATCCACCCTTTGCACCAACCATGGGTCACCATGTGATGAGTTTTCGTCAGGCGCACTCCAGCGAGCGGATTCCCTCTCACCAGAAGCTGAGAGCATGGTTAATAGTATAACCAACATCCGACTATATGGAGTTGCCACATCACTTAGACCTCTTCCAATGCAAAGATGCTTAGGTGAGGTGCTAAGTGCATTAAATAGCTTAGCAACTGAAGTCCTCAATGCATAGGTATTTGTTTTTTGTTAAGCTTCCTCCATTTAATGAGCTATAGACTCAAAATTGTCTTCCCGCCTAGGTACATGCGCTTAGCACCATTTGTTCATGTGGTCACCAAACTAGTCTCTCTCGTCATAATTAATAACTCGGCACATCAGATTTTATGCCTACTTCGTGGCCTTAGCATCTGTACATGGTGGAGCATTGGAAGAGGCCTTATGGCCAACCTAATAGCCCACTCATACAATAGTTAGTCATACAAGTATGATATACCATTAATATATGGCCCACCTCTTTCCCTCACAAAGATTGTTGGAGCTTGTGCTATAGCTAGCTGTAAGTTTTTAGCCCGCTTCTCTTCTCTCTTCTCTCTTCTCTCCTCTCTCGTCCAACTAGGCACAAATCCGGTGTGGCTCTCTTATAGCCCATCTACATCACTCTATTTGTACTTGCTCTAATCCGCTGAGCCTTTGGTCCCTGACATACATGATGCTGCTGCTGCCGGATCTTCCATAATTTATGTGCCCAAGCCTTCCCAGTTGCCTCTCCATGTGCACACACACGCAAAATATGGTATTTTTCATCCTAAATTATAAAGCAACGATTGTATTCATTAGGTGTAGCGACCCGACCTTAGATGGTCAAGTCTCTGTACTTCGATGTCATCCCTGGATCGGTAATGCTGACACACACAGTACTCGAGGATTTATAACAGAGTAGCAATCACACACTTATTACATCGAAAATTCTAAGAGAACTTATTACAATAATATGGCTTAAGGCCATCTAATGCGATAACAGCGGAAGGCTTGGAAGATAAAGTGATTCCATCAACTCCAATGGCATAGCTGAGCTGCACGGCAACGACCTAACGAACCTTACTCCTCGTCTGAAAAGTCTGCAACATAATACATTGCAGCCCGAAAATGGGTCAGCACATGGAATATGCTGGCAATATAAGACAATAGAGCAGAAACAGAATAATGCTATCACTACATGCATATATGGCTGGTGGAAAGCTATATGGTTATAGTTTTTGCGAAAAGCCATTTTTTCCCTACAACAAAGGAATAGTTTTTAATTTAACTATCATAGTGGTTGAAACATCATTGAGAAGGTACCCCCAACTGAATCCCAATTAAAGTGATTAACAACCCAACAGTATTAATTAAACATGGTGAGATACATGTGATAACCCAAGTACTAGATACTCAAGAATTGTCCATAACGGGGGACGCGGCTAACCATGATTAGATTGTACACTCTGCAGAGGTTTGCGCACTTTTCCCCACAAGACTCGATCGCCTCCGTTGGATTTCTCGCACTACATGGTGTTTGAGAAACGGATGACCGAGACACAGTCTTTCAGAAACGTTAACTCTCTACTCCGGGTAGACCATACCAAACCTACCAAACCCACTACCTGCTGATCTACCTCTTCAAGAGCTTCACGTAACTTACTCAACTATGCTAGAGCCCATAATAGCTTCTGGCTGCACACGAAAGTTTCTAGCATGAATCATCTCAGTTCCCTTTGAGCCTGGGTGGCGGTCCATAGGAAGATCACACGGGTACCCCAGGATTTCCAAAAAAATATAGACAACACTGGGTTCCCCAGGTGCCTCAATCCACCCAGTTGTTTGATTAAGTTGCCACCTTAAGTTGAACCATTAATTAACAATCTCACATCTGTCATGAATTTCACTCAAACCCAAACCACGTCTACGAGCATAGCGTAGCAATATAAGCAATACGTAGAAGTAACTCCCAAGGGTTTGAATATAACAGGGCAATAGGCTCTACCTCGACAACTACTTCTCAACCCACAAGTTAATGACATCCTAATCATGCAATGTTTGAGGATTGGAACTAATGCATAAAAACTGGGTAATAATGGGATATGATCAAAGTGTTACTTGCCTTGCTGACGATCCGCGAATCCTAGAGACTCGTAGTAACACGCTTCGCACTTCGGGAATTCTATCACAAGCAAACAATAACATACATAAGTAACAAGCAACGATGCACAAGAAAAACTCAAATAAGAGAGGTTGACCAGAAAGTTCAACTTAAGAACTCCGGTACGCAAAAAGAATCAAAACAAACGAAGCAACGAAAGTCAAATGGCGAAAGAAAACCACCTTGTTTACTAATCTGAACTTAGGTCAAATTTTATAGTAGCAAAAACTTGTTTGAGTTGATTAACTGGAAAGAGGGTTTCGAGACGAAACTCCAAGCGCTTGAATCGCCTGATTCCGATAAACGAGCGAAAAGATAAACATAAATTAAGATCAAATCAGAAATCGCAATCAGAAAAATCGCGGAATAAATCCGAGAAAAAGAAAAACGACGAACAGATTAACGAACGAACGTTCGTTATCTGGATCTAAATAAAGAATGCGTTCGTTAAAACGAACGAACGAGCGAACGCTCGCTAAATAAATAAACCGGAGAAAAACCGATCTATTTAAAAAAACGAAAACTAGGGTTTTGAAAAAAATAAAACCGAACGGTTTTTAAGAAAAACGGCGGTTGGATCCGGCGGCTACCTCCGGCGAGGGGCTCCGGCGAGGGCTTGGGCGGCGGGGCGGCGGCTCGCGGGGCGGCGGGGTGCGGCGGCGCGCTGCAGCGGCGGCGGCGGGAGGCGCGGTGCGGCTCGGGGTGGGGTGCGGGAGGCGGCGATGGTGGCGGTGGGGGGGCTCGGGCGGCGCGTATATAAAGGGGGCGGGGTGGGGCGGCTTGGAGGAGGGGGCAAGGCGACGGCGACGGAGTCCGGCTCGGACTCACCGTCCGAGTCGGCGGCGGCGGCTGGGCCGGCCTGGCTCGGCTGGGCCCTAGGCCCAGTCGGGCGCGGGATTTCTTTTTATAATTCCGCCGACAGAAGAAAAAAAATCCTAGAAAAATAAATAAAAATCTAAAAATGCCAAAACAAATTTTCACCGTCTAAATAAAATATTTAGGATGAGTTGAACATTTTCTTGGCCCTAGAATGCAATTTTGAAAACATGCAATTTTTCTAATGCAAATAAAATCCGAATAAAACCAAATAAAATTCAATAAATGATTTTAATATTTTTCCTCCAATATTTCAATTATTTTGGAGAAGTCATATTATCTCCACTCGTTTTATTTAATATGAAATATTTTTTGAAGAGAAAAATTATTAAAATCAAAATCCTCGTTTCATTATTTGATAAAAATCAAATATGAAAACCGGAAAATCCCCAACTCTCTCCGTGGGTCCTTGAGTTGCTTAGAATTTCGAGGATTGCGAAACGGAAATGCAATAAATCATGATATGCATGGATGATCTATGTATAACATTTCAAATTGAAAATTTGGGATGTTACATTAGGCTAGTTTTTGTAGTACAGGGAACCATGAAATTTACTGGAAGCTTTTGGTGATGTGAAGTGGAAGCATGCAATGGATGTATAGTATTTTGCTCTCATGAAAACTGAGATGTGGCACGTAGTTCCTTTTTAGAGGGGATACAACGTCATTGACTGTAAGTGGTTGAAAGAAAATTTAATGGTATCGTTGACATGTACAAGGCACATGTAGAGCACCATTATGGTATTAACTACAAAGACACTTTCAGTCCCGTAGTCAAGGCAACAACAATCAGATTAATTCTTCCCGTTGTTGTGTCAAGAGGGTGGTGTATGTGACAGTTAGATGTGCACAATGAGTTTCTTCATGGCTTTCTGAAAGAGGAGGTCAATATGAGGCAACCATAAGGATATGAGGATCTCAAGAATCTGTTTTTTGTGCAAGCTAGATAAAGCATTAGATGGGTTAAAACATGAAGCAGGTACATGGTACACCCGTGTACTCACTGAATTACAGTCACTTGGTTTTACCCCCTCAAAGGTAGAAATGGAATAACCATATTTGTGCTTATTTATGTTGATGATATTATTGTCACAAGCTCATGTCCAAAGGTAGTTGAAGCCCTACTCCATGATTTGCATTGGGATTTCTCATTGAATGATCCGGGAGTCTTGCATTACTTCTTGGGAAAAGAGGTAACACCAGTATACAATGGGATTATTTTATCTCAAGGAAAATATATTGCAGACACAACTAGAAGAATTGGCATGAACGATTGTAAGCCAGTCACCACATCTTTATCTACTTCAGAGAAATTGTCAATGACAGAGGGTGAAATACTTGGGGGAGAAGACTCTACCAGGTATAAAAGCATAGTTGGTGCATTGCAATATCCAACACTAACTAGGCCTGATATATCATCTTAGTAAATAAGATATGTCAATATCTACATGCTCTTACAATTGTTCATTGGTCAGCAGTAGAAAGAATCATTAGATATCCCAGATATACATTCTCTGCTGGACTCAAAATTGTGAAGTCATACTCATCTCTTGTAAGTGTATTTTCTGATCCTGATTGGGTAGGCTATCCAAATAATAGAAAGTTCACCAAAAATTTTGCCATATTTTTTTCTATGTAATCTTGTCTCACGGATTGCAAGAAAACAAGATGCAACATCAAGGTACAACACTGAGGCAGAATACAAGTCTCTTGCAAATGTAACAGAAGTAATTTGGGTGCAATGTCTGTTACAACTTGGTATTAATCAATCACAAACGACAACCTTATGTTTTGATAATCTTGATGCCACTTATCTGTCAGCAAATCCTGTATTTCGTGCTCGGACCAAACATAAGTTAATTGTAATTTTGTCCGAGAAAGAGTATCAAAGAAGTTACTCAATATTTGGTTTATACCCATAGGAGATCAAGTTGCAGACGGGTTTACTAAACCTCCCATAGTAAGGCAGCTAGAAACTTTTCAGCGCAATCTCAACTTAGACAAGTTTGATTGAAAGGGGATGTTGAAATACCTATGTAATATTCTTGTGCATGTACATTTTTATATTCATCTTGGAGTTGTTGTAACCCAGTTCAGATTGTTGTACAGATTGATCATATCTCTTGTATAGTTATCGTAGAGATTAAGTCTCGCACAATGTGAACCAACCTTTGTAAATCTCTCCCATTATATATACACGCGCACGAGTTCCTACTCCGACATAGCAATCTCTTCACCCAATTTCACATATGGCAATCAAAGAACAGTGAGAGTGTTGACATATTGGTCAATGATGACACTGCTAGGAGGAGCGTGCTTCACTTGGTCCAAAAAACCTGCTCAATGGTTGCACATCTCTTGAATCATACCCCATTCGTTTGTGAGAGATTTGAGACACGATTCGATTTATGCCCAAGGTGTTGATGGAAATACTCGATGCGCCTCTAATAGTTTGCATTCGTTTGATTTTCCTAGCGAGCGCATCTAGTGTGATGTCTTGCCATGCCCTCAAAAGAGCAACATCCTCTTTCATTCTATAGTTTGCGGCCAGAATTGCTTTCCTTCTCGACGAGCATCCAACTATTCAAAATGCACCACTGATGTGCCATCAAGATGAAAATCATTGGTCGCAACGGAATCACCCATTATACTATCTAAAAATGATTCATTATTGATCATCGATCCCTCGAATGCACAAAATCATCACTAAACACAAATATTGCACAATTACCACCACTCTTTCATGATCACATTACATTCAATTGAACCATCCCAAAGACAAGATAAGGGAGGGTTTTTTTTAACTCATTGGCAAATCTCGGAGTGTGTCGGGTAGGTGCCTGAGTTTCACACGCCGTAGGGACGATCGGCCTTTGTGGGCAAAAACCGCAAAATCGTCGTGCAGCCAATTATTGTGGCGACTGATCATATATGACCGCTAGAGTCGCTCTCAGATGACGGCTGTGCCAGGATTATAGGAAACGAATTTCGTTGTGAAAATCATGCAAAACAAAGGGGACCCAGAGATCAATCATACTTTGAGTATTTTCTGCGACAAACATAGTGTCGTACGCACCATTTTTCTGTTAGTCCGGTCGGGTGTCACATCTCTTTCTTTCTTTTCCCCTTGCAAGCTTGATTCAGTAGCTCACTGTATTGGAAATCTGGATACATGGCTCATATTGGCTCAGCCACTGCTTACTGTACTTGCAAGCACGTTGGGCACTTCCTAGCCAGGCAATGTCATCGGGACTGCAATTTTCTTGAGATGACGCAGAGAGAGAGAGAGAGAGAGAGAGAGAGAGAGAGAGAGAGAGAGAGAGAGAGAGAGAGAGAGAGAGAGAGAGAGGATAGGCAACAACAACAGACTGATATTGTACAACACTATGCATCTGCTGAATACCACAGTTTTCTTACGGTTCAAAAAAAGAAGAAGAATACCACAGTTTTCTTACTCTGGGTCTCTTGGTGTACAGTGTTGAGATGCAGGGGAAGACCAATTCCAGATGTACACGCACGGACTTTACTACACCAGTGCACTAAAATGGTGCAAATTGGCAACCAAACTGAAAATATACAATCGGAAATCCACAAGGTTTATCTTCGGATGAGCACCGATTCCGGACCGGTTGGTCGGTCACTCGTCCTTGTTGCGGCAGCAGCAGAAGCGCTTGAGGCAGTGCTCGCACGCCTCATGGCAGAAGAAGCAGCAGCACAGCATGAAGAAGCTGCAGCAAACAAATGATGGAAGAAAACATGACGCACCACATATTATGTACACATATATGTTTTCCACAGTTGCAGCTATACAAAACCGTTAGATCAATGACATGGACGCTGCTGCAACTCTGCAAGCAGACACCAAGAAGAGATGGAACAACAGCATCAAGCCGTGCGCCTGTGTACATGTAATTTACTGACCAGTCATTGAAGAAGCCCTTCTCCTGATGGCGCTTCCTGGCATGATCCATGGCCGTCGGCCTCCCGTCATCGCCCTGCGAGTGCGAAGGTTCGTCCTCCTCTGCCTTCGTCGTCGCCGGTTGCCTCTTGTTCGCGGCGGGGGTGAACTGGAAGTTGGAATCTAGTGACGAGAAGAGGAAGAAAAGTGTAGGGTGGAGGGAGAAGAGGGCGGGGCTAGGGCTGGGGGTGGCAGCTTGCTCCTGCTTCTGTTTTGTCATGGGTATAGGCTAGAGCTCCCCCCACCGGCCTCCTTGCTTCATATCAGTTTGTTTAATCAAGCAGGAGCTTACCTCGAGTGCATTATTGTTTCTCAGCCTTGACTTTTCATCCGTTTGAATTATTCTGAACATGCGTTAATTCGCGTCGTAATCATCGTGCTCCACGCGAATTTGAAGCTTGGACGTCTCCTCAAAAGTCACTGTGAGAGTGATATGTCGTTTGTTAGTGAATGTTGTGGGCTAGTACCTGTAAGATGGAGAAAGGAAACAGTCCCCGGTTAACACGTCGTTTTTATGTCTACTAGTATAGAAGTACACTAGGAAAAATGCCCGTGTGTTGCAACGGGAGAAGAAAAAATAGCACATGCTCTAACCCAATAAATTAAATTAGTGACGTTTCAATAATTTATATACCACAAAAGGTGTAAAAAGGTGTAATGAAAATATAGTTTATAAGTCAGATATGAAACATATTTTTTGAGTTTTCTGTGTGTGTCCTAACCTGTGTACATATATTATATATTAGTAGAACATTGCCTAATCCTTATCCAGCTATGAATGTTGTTTGTCTCCTTTTTAGTTTTATTAATAATGTTGTAAAGGTAAGAGCTCCTCCCTCCCGGCGTGTGGGACGAAACAGGTCACCGTTGCTGCACTTTCTCTAAAAAAATTGTAATAGGTGCTAGCACGCAAGCATCGAGCCAAGGTTTTGTGTTTTGTTTTGAAAAATTTACTGTCCTTGAATGAATCGGTGAATTTTGGATTTTTGATTTTTTTTTTGGAAAATCTCGGACGAAAAGGACTGAGATTGTACATTTTTTAATTATGAATTTCAAAATTTGAAATTCGAATTTGTTTTTTAACGAAAAATGAGCAAAATATGAACTAAAAACGAATTGTACAATTTTTTTAATCCTGCAGCAATGGACTAAACCAGAATCTATCTGAACAACACCGATCCTTTGATTGATATACACCCACAAATAGCTCTGAACAATTCAATTTAGCAGACTATCCCAAACTTCAATCAGCAGGAATACCACAGTACTTACTACTCATCTTGGTGTGGTTAATACTCTCTCTCTCTGTTTTTATTTAGTCTGCATATTAGGTTTGATTGAAGTCAAACTTTGCAAAGTTTGACCAAGTTTATAAAATAAAAATTTGTCATAACAAATCTATATGATGTGAAAGTACATTCAATAATGAATCTAGTGGTATTGATTTTTTATTGTATATATTAATATTTTTGTTTATAAACTTAGTCAAAACTTACAAATCTTGACTTTGACCAAAGTTAATATGTGGACTAAGTAAAACCGGAGAGAGTACTATATCAATCTCAGCAGGAATGCCTAGTACTTGCATCTACACCACATTCTGGTCCCGTTCCAGCCGGCCGGGATGAGCACGTCCGCATCTAGCAGCTTCCGATACATTTTTGATTAAAAAAAGGCACGAGGCACCCAAAATCCCCACTCATCGCCACTGAGTGCCCCTTCCACAGTCCACTATCCACACATCGCCGTTTCTCTCATCCACTCAGGCGCCGCTCCGCCTCCGTCTTCTTCCTGCTACCTCACCACCCAAGCAGCCCGCCCTTCTCTCCCCCGGTTCACCGTTGTGGTAGCGCCCGCACTCCAGGCCGAAGCCGCCCCGCCGCAATGCCTCGGTCCGCCACGCCCGACGCCTACAACGGCAGCCGCGCTCTACAACCCCGCCGCGATGCCTCGCCTCGTTCCTGGGCTCGGGCAGCGTGGACGCCCGCCACAACGCATCCCCCTGCCTTGGTTTCTGCGGCGTCAATGCCGGCGGCAAGCGGCGGGGCGTGACCGGCGGTAAAGTGGAGGCAAAAGCAATGGATAAGTGGTGGAGGAACGAAATGTTATCCCTTTAAGACAGGACTGCGGGTTATTTTCTCATAAACGGGAGGACTTTTTTGCAAAAAGGCCAGCGACGTACGACCAGAAGCCATCGCTGGTTTATTAGTAGGTAAAGATGATTGGTTTGGAACGGAGAGATCCTTCATGATTGGCTTTCGGCTCGGACGTCTTCCAGATTTGAAAGGACACATAATTTATTC
Source organism: Triticum aestivum (assembly GCF_018294505.1). Taxonomy (NCBI): domain Eukaryota; kingdom Viridiplantae; phylum Streptophyta; class Magnoliopsida; order Poales; family Poaceae; genus Triticum; species Triticum aestivum. Next base: position 202,917,358 of record NC_057809.1, read on the forward strand.
AGTTTTATTTGCAGATTACAACAGCCATGAAGGGGCCTGGAGCTGTCGGGGAAAAAAAAGAAGAGGTGAAGGGATGCGGTCCGAGTTCTGACACCGAAAGCGATTTCCACCCAATAACCTTCGGAAAAGCTAGCTGGCGAACGTTTCGCCTAATAGCCATCGGAAAAGCAACTGGCGAATGTTCGCGAGGGAGGCCAATCCTGGTGAACGCGCTCTCTCCCGTTGGATTCATTACACGACTCATCACGCAAGTCAGAAGACATGTCTGATTTATTAACACGTACTACTCTTTTTGTTAAAAGAACGAAGACAATGATTAAACATGACCTTCCCGATCATAGATCCTAAATCCACACACTCAATGAATAAAGCTGCCTCTTCATCCCACCATTTTGTCTGTTCATTGCAGTAATTGATGACTTGCAGTGAGTCCGACTCCACATCAACTTGGTTCAAACCGAGCGAATTAGCGAACTCTAATTCATCCCTCATAGCCATTGCTTCAACAGTAATAACATTCGCTGCTGCATGTGGGATGAATTTGCATTGAGCCACAATAAAGTTTCCCCTGTCATCTCTAAGTACTGCAGATGTTGCACCTAGTCTTTCATCTGTACGTGGATAACACATTGTTGTGAATATAAAAGCTAGTGAACATAATACTAATCAAAACACTCCCCGTACACCACACTGGCTAGGTACACGAGTCTCTACCTGGGAAACCATAGCTCTTTATGTTCTTTTTTGGTTAGGTACATGGCATTTTTTAAAGAATTTAATATGGCAGTTTTTATATTTTTTTTGAAACTACTCCCTCCGTCTTGTGTAGCGTCAAAAACACTCTTATATTATAGGACAGAGGGAGTATGTCACGTGACAAATTTAAATATTTTTTCTAATGCACATAAGTCAACTTTGTTTTTTTACATGGCAGTTTTATTATTAATAATATGCCATTTTTATTTATAATAGGGATGTCAATTTATTATCGAGAGGATGACATTTTTATTTCAATGGCATGGCAGTTTTATTATTAATAATATGCCATTTTTATTAATAATAGGGATGTCAATTTATTATCGAGAGGATAACATTTTTATTTCAATGGCATGGCAGTTTTATTAATAAGCACATGTCATTTTTATTCATAATAGGATGGCATTTTTATTATTGAGATGGTGGCATTTTTGCTTTTAGTGGCATGCAATTTTTAGTGGGGCTTATGCAGATAAAACCCTTTTAACTAAAGGGCAGTTTTATAAAGTAGCATGGCAATTTTCACTTCTCACAGCATGCCATTCTATAAATTTGTAATTTATGTATTTTTGTGGCATTTTCTATTTAGAGAGGTGGCAGTTTTTAATTATGTACTATATATGTGTATTCCTTTTTTATTTTTATTTTTTAGGGTATCCCTTTTTTAGCTGAGCACAGCAATTTGTCATGCAGAAACAGACTCAAGATGAAGTTTGTTTTTTCTGCAGCCCGTTAAGGCGTTTTTGGGCCAAATGAGGTCGTGCTGGAACCCGCTACAGCGAAGATCTTTTGTTAGTTGTCTTCACTTGTCCATAGCGAACAAAATGTTCGCGTGAGGTTGGTTGCGAGCTGATGGCAGTCAAATAGTATGGTCCATAACATTGAACTTATAGGTTGGTGGGGCCATGCAGTTCGGATTAGGGACCTTGTTGACGTCACTAGGGGTTGTTCCGTCCACGGCACATGCCCCTCCCGCAGCATCGACTTCGTCGTCTACGACTACTGTACCTGTCAATCCATCATCGCTGAGGTCTTCTCCGACCGATGAGCATGTTATGCACAAGGAGATGTGCTGCGAGGCTTCACGTAATTTGAACTTCACACCAGGTATCTATGGAATCCTTTCTTGCTTGCTCAAATACTCATATATTTTTACAGATGAAATACTCACATTTCTTCTAGCTTAACGAGGCGAGTCTATCGGTTTTGGTGCTCAAACACATGAAGATCGACCGCTTAAAAGGTTTCTCCAAAATATCTGAGTACCTCTCTAACCTTCAAACCGAGGAGGAAAATGATGATACAATGATGATCTGCTTCTTCCTGGAGCAGTTGCCAAGATTGGATTATATGATGCCATACCTTAGTTCATGTTTTGTGACTTCACATCTTTATGAAATTCTAAACCACATTCCTTAAAAAACAAAAAAAAACGCCCAAGAAGGCGAAGGTAGCCGCGAACCCGAATTTCCACATGAATGGCGTGTTCTGGAATAGCAAAGGTCTTTCAAACTTGACGACATAAACGCGTCAGTGATTGTGTGCGACAACATGGATTGAATTTCATGGTGATTTTCAAGCCCAGTAAATGTGACTTCCATGCGAATGTCTTAGATCACTTAAGATGTGATTTTGACTACACGTGACATAGTCTAACAACACATGAAATGTCTAGAGGAATCTCACTTGGGATTCAAATCACAACCATGGACTTGTTAGCTTTTTCAACTAAAGAATTTTATATTTCATCTTTGAAATAGAGGCAATAATTTTATATGGAGTCTGATGACATTCTATGGGGCTGCCCATGATAAGTATAAAACTGCTTTTCTTTGGGAATTAGTGAACTTGGCTAAGGATAACCCACATCCAATGCTCATTAGAAGGGAATTTAAGAGCATCTACAACTAGACCCATACTTATTAGTGAACCTGCCTTCCATGTCGCCGCCACATCCAGCGTGTTGCTGCTGCTCCTCGAGCCGCTCCTGCTCCTCCGCGACATCGCAGTCGCGGACTGCCCTTGCCTCCTCCGCAAGTTGTGCCTCATCACCGCGCTCTTCGATTTCTCTGACTCCCTTAGGCATGCCCCACGAGAGGGAGGCCAAGCGCTAGGCGCTCCTCGAGCTCGTCGACTACGTGTAGGCCGCACCCGCACACCTCCTCGTCAACATCCAGGAGACCCTAGTCACCTCCATCTCCACCAACATATTCCGCCCATGCCCCTCGAGCTGCACGAGTCTATTGCCTCCATTGACCCAAATGCCACCCCTGAGGAGGAGGAGGAGCCCTACCTCGATCTCGCATGGCCGCATCTCCAGCTCGCCTACGAGCTCCTACTCCGGTATATGTCGTGTCTTGTACTCTGGCAATTTTTCCTTCATATTGGTGGTTGGATGGCAAATTTATGTGACATTTTTTAGGATAACAACTTTGTGGTTTGTACTCGACACATTGCAAGTTCAAAAAAAATGGTGGAATTTTTTTAGGCTAGCAACTTGTTGTCTGTATTGGACACATCGCGAGTTCTAGAGAAAAAAAATTTGTTCCCTAGAAATGATGACAAATTTGTTTACTACATCATGGCAAAAAATAAAAAAATGCGACAATGAAACGGAAATTTTATAAATACTCGTTTTCTAGAACATGTTGGATTTATAGAAAAATATTTGGATTGATCACATGGCAAATTTATAAAAAGTTTGTCTCATACATCATGACAAAATTAGAAAATTTGTAATTGCCACTTGGAAATTTCATGAAATTTTAATCTTTCAAAACGTGTCAATTTGTGTAAAATGTTTTTGGACTGATCACACAATTATTATAGGTGAAATGTTTTCCGAAGTTTATCCATGATGAAATTCTTGTCCGATGGCCCAGGAGCCACAGATTTGCCACACATTTTCTCTCCAGCAGTGCAGGTCAAACTACCAAACTCTCGAGTGCCCCATGCATTGAGTGTGACTTGGACACGCACATACTCACCCATATGAACGTACATATGCACACTCTACCCCTATGAGCATCTTCAAGAGACTGAGCCGGCATATCAACTTGAGATTTACGAAGTCACCGTAAGCGTCTCGTCGTCGACGGGTACATCTCCCATTGAAAAAGCATCGCCAGATATTCTGAAATAAATACAGGAATAATGCGAGCACGGGGACTTAAACTCTAATGGGTTGGGATATCACTATCCACCTAACCATTCAACCACAGATTAGGTCTGACACGGCTTAAGCAACACCCTGTAGACCATTATCACCAGATCCCTTGCGCCAATTGTCAGCAATCAAATAATCATATCGATGTTTGTTTGCCACACGTTCTCGTATCTGAAAAGTTTGGGTCCCCTTGATCGCTATGAAGACAGATTCTCAAAGAATTCAGCCAGCAGGACGCAACGGTCAGATTACGCAGAAACGATGTGTCGCACATATGTTTGTGTTCAAAACGGGCCAAGAACGCTGCATTACCAAACGCTCTGCCCAGCCGAGTTTTGACATTTGAATTGCCCCGCTGCCGATTATCTACTACAGTAGATGGCAAGCCGGAGTAACCCAGATCTTGGAATTGACATTCATCAGTCACCTCCTCAAATGCACGCATTTGTCGTTCGTGTCTAGCGGACAAAGAAAAATGTTCGCTGCCGTAGAATGTTTCATTAAAATCCCCTGTACAAATCAATCATGTTTAATACTTTCTTCGTCATATAATATAAGAACGTTTTTGACACTAGTATAATGTCAAAAACGCTCTTATATTATGGGACGGAGGAAGTACCATATATCATTTTCAGGAATCTCCGGCTATGATGTCTATTCACAGCCCAAGGAGCTCCATAGAAACCCGTAAATCTTCATTCAATAGATTGTTCGCTTCGTCTCTGCACCATATGTCAATATGGCCCGAACTGAAACTCTTCAGATCAACCACAACCTCATGCAACCAAAAAAGAACAATTCCCTCCACTGAGTCCGTTGCTATCCACGGCAAAACAACCTGCAAAACCGAAATCGTTCCGCAGATTCTCCACTCTTTTCTTATTGATCTTTGTCTCCATCACGAAGAGCAAAGAGGGGCTTTCTTGCTTCACCACATTGTGAAGCTTGCAAACTGACTCGCGGTTCCCAAGCCTCTTGCAGTTCCAGCAGCTGAACTTTCAGAATTTTAGGAATTAGTAGGAGTAGGTTTCTTCTTTTTTGGCGCCCTCTCTCCATCTCCATATATCTCCCCTCCCGTACCTCCACCCGGCTTGTCACAAGTAGCAGTAAAAACCACCATGCCATTATTAGTAGCTTCATTCTCTTTTGCTTGCTCTTCAGTACTAGCCGGTGGCATATCTACCCCCTGTATACCTGCTTCGGCCCTTGAGATCCCCCTTTCCTCTTGTTCACATAGTCGTTCTTCTTCCATGGAGATGTAACCTCAGGATCATCAACTTTTAGTTCAAGAACAGAGGGAGTACCATGTTGCGTGGATTGCTGCTCCCAGGATGAGTCATCATTTGAAGCTGACTTCTTCTCATTCTGTCCAATGCTGGGACGTGCGATGAATGGTGATTTGAACCTGATCTAGCCGACCACACGAGAAACAAAAATTTGGAACATGTTCATACTGGTGGATATCATACCAGTCTCTGCTCTCTCGTTGTCTAATCGATCAAAATCTATCTACATACTGGATATCATAACAAGACGACGAGTAGCATCAAAACAGCGACTGGTAATAGTAAGAATAGGCAGGGGAGGTATGCCTAACAAAAAGAGGAGTGAAACCTCCAACCGAGAAGAATCGGCAAAACCTCCAACATCGAAAACATCATAGAAGATGCATGCAAACTCCGTTTTCGGTGAACTCAAGCTTGTCATCAAGATGACCATAAGCTCTAAGACTCACAAAGAGAACCAAACAAGAACAAAGAAAGATGATGCAAGGATGCAATGGTTTGAGCTCTCTACGAACGATACGATCAAGCTACTCATCGAGAGCCCCCCTTGATAGTACGGCAATCGATCCTATAACCCGGTCTCCCAACTACCATCATGAGACCGGTAAAATAGAAAACCTATCAAGGGCAAACCTTTGCCTTGCACATGGTCCACTTGAGCTAGATGATGACAATCTTGACTCCCTCAAGTTGGACCACCTTTCTTGATTGTGTTGACTCGATGAAGACTAGTTGATTGCTCCCCCATACTCCACTATGGGTGAGCCACTCTTCCGCACATCTTCACAAGTCCATTATCACCACAAAGGACGGCAAGCTTCAACCATTTGATCTCTTTGTGATGCTCCACTTGAACTTGCACACCGCAACCTAACCCCACAAAGAACTTTCACGAAGACCATGGGTTAGTACACAAAGCGTAATTGACGATTCTTACCATACCATGGGATCACTTGATCCCTCTCGGTACATCTTCCGCGCTTTGTGAGTTGATCAACTTGATTCACTCTTGACATAGTCTTGATCAACCTTGAACCTTTCCAATTCTCTTCATTTGAATGATGTCTTGAAGGTAGACATGAATGATCACACAATCTTCTTCTTCAAGACATGCTTGCAATAAGCTCAACTCTCACATGACCAATCTTTGGATAATTCCTTGAATAACACCTTGGTCAACACAAACTCTCCTTGAAATCAACACATGCACTCCAAGAAAAGCCTATGGACAAAACCTTCAAATATAACTCAAGGAAACCATTAGTCCATAGAGATTGTCATCAATTACCAAAACCAAACATGGGGGCACCGCATGTTCTTTCAATCTCCCCCATTTTGGTAATTGATGACAATCACTTTCAAGAGAGTTTAATACAAGGAATTATGCATCACCATGCAATGCAACAACCAATAAAGCAGGCGTATGAGATGCAAATGCTTAGGAACAAAACCAAAGCAAGGAGAAAACTCTAAAGACTTCTCCACAAAACTCTCTGAAACCTCCACAAAACTCTCTGAAACTTCTCCCCCATTGGCATCGATTGCCAAAATGGGTGAAAAGCTAAGAAGACCAATATAAAAGGTGTTCCTCCAAAAGTTGTGTATTTCTCAACAAGAGAGTGGAATGCCATACACATATCCAAAGGTAATACTTGGAGGGAGACCAACTATATTGAGGCACCAAGATTGCTAAAGGAATGATATGCCACAAGGACATAACAAAGAGAGACACAAGCAATCAAGCAATCAAAAGGTACCAATTGAAGCAAGCAATCAATGGATATCAATTGAACCAACTAGACCAAAGATCCTACGAGCCACATGAATAAAGGATATTATGAAATGAGCAAAGGAGTGTTCTAAAGAAACTAGAGAAGCTCCCCATGATTTGTGCACACATAAGAATATTTGTATTTGGATACAAAGTGCACAAAATAGGATCATAGCTCCCCCAAAATCAATAGAAACTTACAACAAGTGCAAGTGAGCATATAGGAAACAAAGCCTAGTACTTGCAACACACACATGGTTGAGCAACAAGTAATAAAAGAGGCAACTTAAGAATGGGCTCAACCAAAATGATGTGTGTGAGTCAAGGCAATGCACTTGAGAAGACTAAAGTACGGATGAGCATTAGGCATCAATAAAGTCTTGAAAGAATGAGGCACACGTTGCAAGGCCTATCATTCCCACACACAACTAGCAAATGGGTTCACAAGCTTACTAATAAGCATATTAAGAACCTATGCTTGTGACAACCCATGGTGAAGATAGAAGATGAAAGCCTTATCAAGACGAGGGATACCAATTAAGATGGCAAAAGCCTCGTAAAGATAGGCATGAGGAAAATAATCTTCACCACACACAAGAGTGCATCAAGATGCAACGATAGAAGACACGCACTCAAGGCAAAAACTTTCACGAAGCCACCAAAGAAATAACATAAGAAAGACAAGGTGGACGTGAAAGAACGGATATCAACTAGATATGCAACTTCTCTCAAGTGTATAAGATTCTAGGTAGACGAAATCATGATGATATATATCTACAAAGAAGGATGTACACCCGAAATAGTTACAACACGAGGAACAAGATATCCAAAGGGAGGTCATACATATACCAATAAGATATTTGCTTGGAAGCACAGCTCATGGCTAGATATTGGTCTTATTGTATATAAATGAAGTCCACACACGAACAACAAAGACATCACAACTAGCAACAAGAGATCATTGTTGGGATGCTTTGAGAAAGAAAACAAGTATCACAAGAATGAATGAATAACATGCCATGATACAACCTACACAAGGTTGATACAAGAAATGTGTGCATGAAGTATATGAAGATACTTGTTACCGAGATAACATTGGAAGGATGTAGTAGATACCAATTGAAGGTACAAAGTAGTTGATCATCCTAGCTTGACTCCAATAATCACATGGTGAAAACACCTTCCTTGTGAGTGAGCCGAGCATATAATGCATCTCCACTTGTTCCTAGAACAACAACACAAACAAAATGGTACCCAAACTCATTGGGACCAAAGAGTTAGAGAACCAACAACACGTAGGACAAACTCCACATAAATATGTGCATATAGATATGAAAACGAATTTCATGCACATTTCATCCAATTTGAGACTTGGTGGAGTTCCCCCTATATATTGGGTCAAAGAAAGAAAACATGCCAAAGAAACTACAAGAAGTAAATATGCAAGCTCAATACTTTCAAGAACCGAGACCAAAAGACAAAGAAATACCAAGTGAAGAAAAGATACCAAATGAATAAATCATCACTTGGAGGATATCAATAAAAGATACATCAAGGAATGAGATATCCATTGATACCCACTAAATAAAGGATATCAAACCCCCAAAAGAGAGGATGGTTCCAAACAAACCAAGCTCTCTACAAAGTTTCAAGATGGCACGAAGTACCAAAACGAAAATGGCTTGCCTTCCACCAACACACGCTTGATAAGGATCACAAGATGAGTGTTTTAGAGAAAATAGGATAGCTCCCACACGACTAGTGCATTATAGAGAATTTGCATTTGAATACAAAATGCACAAGGTGGGATCACCACTTTCACTATATCTAGAAAACACTAGACAAGATCAAGAAATAAACAAGATCCACAAGTGGTATGGAATACAATGGGAGTTGACACAACCCTAGGCAAGAGATAAAGCAAATAAAAGCAAAGGCCAATGCAAAGATGATCAATAATTTCTACCACACATAAGTGAGTACCAATTGTCAAAAGACAAGAAGTATTTGGGAATAATTCCCGGTGGTAGATAACAAGGATATCCGACATCATCTTCACACCAAACAAAAAGCAAATTGCAACTTGTAGAGCTAACATGCCACCTAGGAACAAGATAATTTACAATATCAATTCTAGGTGACAATATCTCAAATGTACACATTTTCTAGGCTAGTAATATACACATAGCATATTACTCCCCCATAATGTGATACCAATTAAAGATAAACAAGAGGCAAAATAACGAACCAACACGAGATAATTAATGGACAATATAGAATTTGATTTTCTCATGAGAAGACATACCACATAGCGACTAGATAATCTTGAAATATCAATACTAGATGGTATTACTCATGTACACACATATATAGGATTGTGCGGTGCACAAAGCACATCACTCCCCCATAATGGGATATTCCATTAATCTCTCACAAGAGCCAACTAAGAAAAGAACAAGATGCAAAAAGGCTCAACACACAACACACACGTACATGATGTGCAAACCAACATACACATACTTGATTTCTCAAGATAAGCAAATTGGAAGCACAACATATACAAGCACATGCAAGGTACAAAACCACAACATGCAAGGGGGCAAGTAACTTTCAATGTAAGCAATTTAAGTACAAGTTACCGCAAGGAGGCACATTGGATATAAGATATAAACTTGATGATTCAATTGACTTGGCTTGAGACAATAAGAATGATGAAGTACCCTTAATTCTTCATAATGTAGCCAAGTCTCCAATGACCTCCAACATCACCTATTGATCAAGTTTGAGCTTGTTGGTCCCCAACCAAGTTGGGTCCTAAGAGGTTAGTCACAATAGGCTTGGCTACCCAAATGGTTCTTTGCTTCAAACCACTTTGAGTACCAACAAACTTGGCAACCACATTGCCAACCTTATCCTTCCCAAGAGAATAGACATCATCAATAATAATTGGGTTGGATAAGTTACCACTAGTGCATGAAGAGGCGAGGTGACCTTCCTCGCGACATAGGTAGCAACGTCTACTCCTCACTTTCTTCTCTTGATTTCTCAGCTTGAGAAGCATAAGCTTGAGTCTTCTTGAGAAGAGGCCTTTCTTCAACTTGAGGTTTAGCATGAGAATGAACTTGTGGCCTCTTACCTTGTTGCTTGTCATTAACGGACTTCTTCTTCAATGGGCAAGATCTAACATGATGCCCTTCAATTTTGCACTTGAAGCAAATAATCTTGGCCGAATTCTTGACTTGTTCTTAGCCCTTCTTCTTGATCATGTTGGACTTCTTCTTATTGGAGTTGAATCCAAGTCCACCTTTGTCATTGGGGGATTTTTGCACACTCAAGATATTATTGAGTGTGGATTTCCCTTCATGACTCTTTTCCAAGTTTTTCTTCAAAGAAGTGACTTGGGCCTTGAGCTCTTTGATTTCCTCTACACGGTTAGTCTCAACACAAGTACTAGAGGAAGTATAAGCTTCATCGTTAGAACAACACGGTAAGGAAAGCAATTCATCACAAGATGTACCAACATTGTGAGTAGATGAATTACAAGGACTAGCACATGGCAATATAGCATTTTGACTAGAAGTAGTGCTAGTATCCACATGAGGCTCACTAGATGTTACCTTAGCAAGCATGGCCTCATGAGCTAATTTTTGCACATTATGGGATACTAGAAGATCATCATGAGAGCTTGTGAGCTTTACATGATTTTCTTCCAACATTCCATAATTGCTAGATAGTAACTCAAGTTGAGCCCGAAGCTCAACATTCTCCTTCAAAATGGATGCTTCACAAGTAATAGAGTTAGTATCCCAAGCATCATCATTAATAATAATAGGAGAGGACACATTGGCAAGCTCTTTTAAGTAAGAAGCTTCAAGTTGAGCATGAGACTCGGTGAGTTTTATGAGCTCACCCTTGATGACCCTTGAGCCATTTTCGAGGTGCTCAAAATCCTCAAGGAGTCTAGCACGAGCAACTTCAAGCTTAGCATTTTTAGTTTTGAAATCATTGGCCACCTCGAGTGCTCTATCATGAGATTCCTTTATTCTAGATAATTCTATAGCAAAGGTCTCCTCAAGAGATTCGGATGAGGTTTGTTCATGTTCAAGAGCTTGTGATAGCTCCGCGATCTCATTTGCGTAATCACGCTCATGAGCTTCCATTTTCTCAATGGTGACCTCATGCTCCTCAAGACGAGATTCCAACTCATCAATATATTTCTTGCCCTCAATAGCAATAGACATGATTTCCATGAAGTTGGAACGAGCAATTTTATTCTTAAGAAGAGCTTTAAAAATTATTTCCCCCTTAACTTTTAAGGAGGCAACATCATCATTCTCTTCATCATAATCGACATCATCATCACTCTTGCCATCATCAATATTATCACAAGATATATTGGGATTCAAAGTGGGAGATACCTTTGAAGCCTTGGCCATAAGGCAAAAAGCAACCGATGATGATGTAGGATCCCTTGAAGCACCGTTCAAGACCACATCTTGTTCCATGGAGTGTTGGGTTTCCTCTACATTGTTAGCACAACAACTCGAGGAAATAGATACATTTTTATCATGGCAACAAGACATAGCAAGCATATCATCATGAGATTTGAGCAAGCAATTTCTACAAGATATGCAAGAACTTTTAACACAAGCATGTGAAACATTTAGAGTGCTTGAAGTGTTAAAGTCCGAAGAAGGAGCATTGCAATAAGATAGTGATGAAGGATCATCCACAATAAGCATACTATCATCATTGCAATGACCAACACTACTCACCATATCATTACCTTGTGGCAAACCACATGTAGGTGAAGTAGAAGAAGTTGAGAAGACTATACGACCGGAGGTGGAGGGAGAACAATCATCCCCACAAATCTTGGACACACCATATTTTTCTTGAAGCTTCGTCCACAACTCATAAGCATCCCGGAACGGCATGAGTTGAAATATAACTACATTGCTCAAAGCATCGAAAAGCACATTAGAAGCTTGATCATTGAGATAAGAGTTTTTCTCATCCTCTAAAGATAATCTTTGGGGATTCTTTGGAGGAGAAAAACCCATATCTACAATTCGCTCTAAATTTGGGTCCATGACCCTAAAGAGATTAAGCATGCGAATTACCCAAACATCAAAATTTGTGCCATCGAAACTAAGAGTGTCAGAGAATCCTAATCCCCTAGTCGACATTTTTACTCTCTAGGCGGTAAAGCCTAATAAAGAGAGACGAGGCTCTGATACCAATTCAAAGATCGTGGAAGTCGCCTAGAGGGGGGGGGTGAATAGGCATTTTAAAATAATTACGGTTTAGGCTTGAACAAATGCGGAATAAACCTAGCGGTTAATTTGTCAAGCACAAAACCTACAACAACTAGGCTCACCTATGTGCACCAACAACTTATGCTAAGCAAGATAAACTACTAGGTGATAGCAAGATATATGACAAGAAACAATATGGCTATCACAAAGTAAAGTGCATAAGTAAAGATCTCGGGTAAGAGATAACCGAGGCACGCGAAGACGATGATGTATCCCGAAGTTCACACCCTTGTGGATGCTATTCTCCGTTTGTAGCGGTGTGGAGGCACAATGCTCCCCAAGAAGCCACTAGGGCCACCGTAATCTCCTCACGCCCTCGCACAATGCAAGATGCCGTGATTCCACTAAGGGACCCTTGAGGGCGGTCACCGAACCCGTACAAATGGCAACCCTTGGGGGCGGTCACCGAACCCGTACACTTTGGCAACCCTTGGGGGCGGTCACCGGTACCCATCAAATTGCTCGGGGCGATCTCCACAACCTAATTGGAGACCCCGACGCTTGCCCGGAGCTTTACACCACAATGATTGAGCTCCGAACAACACCAACCGTCTAGGGCGCCAAGGCACCCAAGAGGAACAAGCTCTAGGGTGCCCAAACACCCAAGAGTAATAAGCTTCTCAAACTTCACTTCCACGTATCACCGTGGAGAACTCAAACCGATGCACCAAATGCAATGGCAAGGGCACACGGAGTGCACAAGTCCTTCTCTCTCAAATCCCACCGGAGCAACTAATGCTAGGGAGGAAAATGAGAGGAAGAACAAGAAGGAGAACACCAAGAACTCCAAGATCTAGATCCAAGGGGTTCCCCTCACATAGAGGAGAAAGTGATTGGTGGAAATGTAGATCTAGATCTCCTCTCTCTTTTCCCTCAAAAACTAGCAAGAATCCATGGAGGGATTCAGAGTTAGCAAGCTCAAAGAAGGTCAACAATGGGGGAAAAACGAGCTCAAGAGATAGGGTTCATTGGGGAAGAAGACCCCCTTTTATAGGAGGGGGGAAATCCAACCATTATGTGCTCAGCCCGCACACAAGCGGTACTACCGCTCCTGGTCCCGGTACAACCGGGACTCACAATATACGTGCAGAACCCTACCAGGCGGTACAACCGGGCGACCAGGCGGTAGCACCGGTTGAGAAGAACAACCAGAGCAACCGCCCAGCCACCGCTCAACCACCGCATAGGAACAGAAGGGAGTCACCCCTGAGTGCGGTAGTCGAGCGGTACCGGGCCGGTGCAACCGCATGGCCTTGAGCGCTCAGGCGGCTAAGTCCTAAGCGGTAGAACCGCTCCGGACACCGGTGGCACCGGTACGACCGGACCAACCGGGCCACCACCGCCCGAGTACCGCATCAAAACAGAGGCCTGACCGGTACTTGGGCGGTGCCTGGCCGGAACAACCGCCCAAGTCTTTGCTGAGCAAGATGGCGGTACCACCGCCCGGAAGCAGTGGTACAACGGCTGAGAGCTCCAAGCGGTACTACCACTGGGGCTCGTGGTACTACCGCTGGGACCAGACAAAAACCACTTCCAAGAAAACAAGAACTGCCATAACTTCTGCATATGAGCTCCGAATTGAGCAAACTCAAGCTTGTTGGAAACAAGACGACGAGTAGCATCAAAAACATCATAGAAGATGCATGCAAACTCCATTTTCGATGAACTCAAGCTTGTCATCAAGATGACCATAAGCTCTAAGACTCACAAAGAGAACCAAACAAGAACCAAGAAAGATGATGCAAGGATGCAATGGTTTGAGCTCTCTACGAACGATACGATCAAGCTACTCATCGAGAGCCCCCCTTGATAGTACAGCAATCGATCCTATAACCCGGTCTCCCAACTACCATCATGAGACCGGTAAAATAGAAAACCTATCAAGGGCAAACCTTTGCCTTGCACATGGTCCACTTGAGCTAGATGATGACAATCTTGACTCCCTCAAGTTGGACCACCTTTCTTGATTGTGTTGACTCGATGAAGACTAGTTGATTGCTCCCCCATACTCCACTATGGGTGAGCCACTCTTCTGCACATCTTCACAAGTCCATTATCACCACAAAGGGCGACAAGCTTCAAGCATTTGATCTCTTCGTGATGCTCCACTTGAACTTGCACACCGCAACCTAACCCCACAAAGAACTCTAACGAAGACCATGGGTTAGTACACAAAGCGTAATTGACAATTCTTACCATACCATGGGATCACTTGATCCCTCTCGGTACATCTTCTGCGCTTTGTGAGTTGATCAACTTGATTCACTCTTGACTTAGTCTTGATCAACCTTGAACCTTTCCAATTCTCTTCATTTGAATGATGTCTTGAAGGTATACATGAATGATCACACAATCTTCTTCTTCAAGACATGCTTGCAATAAGCTCAACTCTCACATGACCAATCTTTGGATAATTCCTTGAATAACACCTTGGTCGACACAAACTCTCCTTGAAATCAACACATGCACTCTAAGAAAAGCCTATGGACAAAACCTTCAAATATAACTCAAGGAGACCATTAGTCCATAGAGATTGTCATCAATTACCAAAACCAAACATGGGGGCACCGCATGTTCTTTCAGTAATGGATACTAGGGATCAAACCCTAACAAAACTAACTCGATTACATGATAAATCTCATCCAACCCATCACCATCCAGCAAGCCTACGATGGAATTACACAAGCACGGCGGTGAGCATCATGAAATTGGTGATGTAGGAAGGCTGACGATGACGAGTGGTGACGGATTCCCCTCTCTGAAGCCTTGAACGGACTCCAGATTATCCCTCCCGAGAGAGATTAGGGCTTGGCGGCGGCTCTGCATCGTAAAACACGATGTCCCTCTCCCTATTTTTTCTCCCCGAACGTGAATATATAGAGTTAGAGTTGAGGTCGGTGGAGCATCAGGGGCCCATGAGGCAGGGGGCGCGCCCGAGGGGGGTGGGCGCGCCCCTACCCTCGTGGACAGGGTGTGGGCCCCCTGACATAGATTCTTTCACTAGTATTTTTATATATTCCAAAAATATTCTCCCTGAAGTTTCAGGTCATTCCGAGAACTTTTATTTATCACAAAAATAACACCATGGCAATTCTGCTAAAAACAACGTCAGTCCGGGTTAGTTCCATTCAAATCATGCAAGTTAGAGTCCAAAACAAGGTCAGAAGTGTTTGGAAAAGTAGATGCAATGGATACGTATCAACTCCCCCAAGCTTAAACCTTTGCTTGTCCTCAAGCAATTCAGTTGACAAACTAAAAGTGATAAAGAAAAACTTTTACAGACTCTATTTGATCTTGTTGTTGTAAATATGTAAAGCCAGCATTCAAGTTTTCAGTGAAGATTATGAACTAACCATATTCACAATAACATTTAGGTCTCATGTTTACTCATATCAATAGCATAATCGACTAGTGAGCAATAATAGTAAATCTCGGATGACAACACTTTCTCAAAACAATCACAATATGATATAATAAGATGGTATCTCGCTAGCCCTTTCTGAGACCGCGAAACATAAATGTAGAGCACCTCTAAAGACCAAGGACTGACTAAACATTGTAATTCATGGTAAAAGAGATCCAGTCACAGTCATACTCAATGTAAACTAATATTAATGCATGCAAATGACAGTGGTGCTCTCCAACTGGTGCTCTTTAATAAGAGGATGGTGACTCAACATAAAAGTAAATAGATAGGCCCTTCGCAGAGGGAAGCAGGGATTTGTAGAGGTGCCAGAGCTCGATTTTGAAATAGAGATTAATAATATTTTGAGTGGTATACTTTCATTGTCAACATAACAACCGAGAGATCTCGATATCTTCCATGCTACACACATTATAGGTGGTTCCCAAACAGAATGGTAAAGTTTATACTCCCCTATCACCAACAAACATCAATGCATGGCTTGTCTGAAACAACGGGTGCCTCCAACTAACAACAATCCTGGGGGAGTTTTGTTTGCAATTATCTTGATTTGGTTAGAGCATGGGACTGGGCATCCCGGTTACCGGCCATTTTCTCGTGAGTGAGGAACAGAGTCCACTCCTCTTGAGAATAACCCGCCTAGCATGGAAGATATAGACAACCCTAGTTGATACGTGAGCTATTCGAGCATACAAAACATAATTTCATTTGAAGGTTTAGAGTTTGGCACATACAAATTTACTTGGAACGGCAGGTAGATACCGCATATAGGAAGGTATAGTGGACTCACATGGAATAACTTTTGGGGTTTATGGAAGTGGGCACAAGCAGTATTCTCGCTTAGCACAAATGAAGGCTAGAAAGAGACTAGGAAGCGACCAGCTAGAGAGCGACAACAGTCATGAACATGCATTAAAATTAACCATCACCAAATGCAAGCATGAGTAGGATATAATTCACCATGAACATAAATATCGTGGAGGCTATGTTGATTTTGTTTCAACTACATGCGTGAACATGTGCCAAGTCAAGCCACTCGAATTGTTCAAAGGAGGATACCACCCTATCATACCACATCACAACCATTTTAATAGCATGTTGGCACGCAAGGTAAACCATTATAAACTCCTAGATAATTAAGCATGGCATGAGCAACTATAATCTCTAATTGTCATTGCAAAAATGTTTCATTCATAATAGGCTGAATCAGGAACAACAAACTAATCATATTTACAAAAACAAGATAGGTCGAGTTCATACCAGCTTCTCACATCTCAATCAGTCCATCATATATCGTCATTATTGCCTTTCACTTGCATGACCGAATGGTGTGGATAATAATAATAGTGCACGTGCATTGGACTAAGCTGGAATCTGCAAGCATTGAATATACAGGAGAAGACAAGGTAATATGGGCTCTTGGTTAGATCAACAATAATGCATACACTTCCGTGATGATACGTGTTTGTCACAGTAGGTCGCATTTTTTGTCATGCATGTACATCCATGACAAATTTATGGCAGAATCAAGATAGCCATACATGTGCCGTCGTAGAAGTGTTCCATGACATTACCAAAATTATCATCACGGAAGTTCCACTTCCATGACGATAAATCGCGTGTCACAGAAGTGCTTTCGCCAAGGGTGACCGACACGTGGCATCCACCGTAACGGAACGCCGTTAAGCTATCGGGTCGGGTTTTGGATCCGATAACCCGTTAACAGCCCCGACCAATGGGGATTTTCCACGTGTAAAATCATCATTGGTTGGAGGAGACACGTGTCAGGTCCGCGTTGGCACAAGTGTCACTCATCCAATGGGCAAGACGCGCCTATGATATGTTGACACGTGGACTGGCCCATCAAGTTTAAATTGGCCGGCCCAACTGAAGGCCCACAAGATTTTGCAGACCATAATGGGCCGGCCCAGCTAAAGGCCCACGAGATTTTGCGGACCATAGTGGGCTGGCCCAGCTAAAGACCCACAAGATTTTGCGGGCCATAATGGGCCGGCCCAGGTAAAGGCCCACAAGATTTTTGTGTGCCATAATGGGCCGACCCAGGTAAAGGCCCACAAGATTCTTGCGGATCATAATGGGCCGGCCCAGCTAAAGGCCCATGAGATTTCACCGACATTAATGGGCCGGCCCAGCTGTAGGCCCACAAGATTTTGAGGACCCTAGTAGGCCGGCCCATTAACTGGCTGCCATGTTTTGGGCCAAATGTCGGCCCATATTTGATCCGGTCCATTAATGGCCTGCCACGCTCCGGGCCTAATAGTGGCCCATATGAGATCCGGCCCGTTAAAAGCCTACCACGTTCTGGGCCAAATTACGGCCCAGATCAGGTCCGGCCCTTTAAGAGGCTTTGGGCTCAATTATGGCCCATATCAGATTCGGCCCGTCAACTGGACACTATGCTTTTGGGCCCACTTGCTAAAGGCCCACTTAGTAATTCGGCCTGATATTAGTTTTGGCCTGTTAAGGGCCCGTTTAACATTTCGGCCCTATATTAATTTCGGCCTGTTAAAAGCCCGTCATATAGTTGGGCCTAACTACGCCCGGTTTGCATCCGGCCTGCTCGCAGCCGATATCTGATTGGGCCAAACAAGGACCGAGACAATTTTGGCCTGTTAAAAGCCCGTGATTTGATTCGCACAATCATGGGCCGGGGTTCATTTCGGGCTGCTGCCGGCCCGTGAGCTGTTCGGCACGTTTCAGGCCCAACCTACATCGTGATTGCATGACGGCCCGATTATGTACCGTAATTTTACGGTTTGGCCGGTTTACTGCGAAGACAGGATATATATACAGTAAAATAACTGCAAGCATCGTGAATAAGAAAAAACCTAGACTATACAATAAAGAAATTACGGCATATTACATCCACTGGGCATCAAAGTTCGCCACTATGATAATAAAGCACAAGCAGACAGCAGATTACATACACGGGCATCAAAGATCGCCACCAGTGCAAATAAACACGCCGACAAAATAATATACAAAACCGACAGCACTTCAATAGAGTTCAAGAAAGGTTAGCCCTGCTGGGGAGCTGCAGCGCAAGCAGCTGAGCAAGATGATGAGACTGCGCTTGTTCAACACTTATATCTTCCTCACTCTGAAAGATAAACAAGCAGACAGATGACAGGTTTTGCACATAAAAGTATCAGTGCTGACAATTCATCACATTTCTTACTGACGAATAAAGTGACACAGTTTAAAATTGCATTAACACAATATGGTATTGTTCAGGTCAAGACATGGCAGGAAATGACATTGTGAAGGAGTTGGCAGCTTCACGACACCACTGGATTACAGATCAAGAACTCATAAGTATCAATGGTTAGTGTGCTGTCAATTTATACCATTTCAGATTGGCAAATAAAGAGACGGTTTAAATAATAGTAGAATGATATGACATTGTTCATAGTTAAGACATTGCAGAATATGACATTGTGCTGTAGTGGGTAGGTTCACCACACCACTGGATTACGGATGAAGAACAGAAGCATACATGCAGTGCAAAAGAAGATCACTTGCTCTGTATAGTTTAATTTACATGGTATGAAGAAGGAACTTGGTTGTACAACTGAAAACTTAAATTGAGAAAGGACAAACTTTTGTTTATGAACTACATAATAAACTTTAAACAAGCAATTTGATGCAAACACCAAAAATAAACAGCTGTTGCAGTCATGCCTAACCAAATATATACAACAAAGTTTGAAGGCTTGAGATGGACAAACTTACATTATTGGTGAAGACAGGCTCTATAAAGGCCTTGTCCATGCTGATGGGGGGGGGGCAATTCAAGAAGTTTACCACAGAATCTTCTTCAAAAGCATTGCCTTTATTCTACATTTTGTTAAGAGTAAATATAGATGTGATAATATACGAAAAAATGGAGAATATTTAAGATAAGATGAAGAGTGATGCTACATAACCAAGTAGCTATAAATGTAAGTGCAGCGATACAGGCAAAAGGTACAGCCAAGAGCAATGCACAACTAAACTTCTTCAGTACCAACCTTATGGTAAGAGTAAATATAGATCTGATGTGTAGAAAATGGAGGGCAAAGGAAAATAAGCTGCAGAGTGATGGTACATGAACAACTACCTGTCATTATAAGTACACTGATAAAGGACAGCATGTACTTACAAGAACAATGCAGAGCTAAAAAAACATTGGCATTGGATATATTCTACACTAATGTAACCATTCATACAGATCAGATAATTTGGAGCGAACAATTGATAAGAAAGCTATCATGCATACTGCTGTCACATAATGAACCAGGTATGTATGCAAGTACAGTGATACAGGACAACAGGTACTAACAAGAGCAAAGCAGCAGGCAGCATATTTGCGATATCCTGTCGTTCTTGTCAAACCGGAATTCTTCTTCGAGCAGATTTCCTGCAAAAAAGATCCGTAAGGCACATGCGGAAAAGTAGAAGTTCAAATTGTCATGTGATTTCATAGACAGTACCTCATCCTGGGAACGAGACCAGTGCATAACAAGGTTTTTCCATTCAATGTCTTCTAAATTTAGCACAGGAGACTTCACCGGAAATTCGTTTATAGACTTGCCATCAAAGTGTGATTTCCTCAGGTAACACCGATACTGCTGCAATGCTTCCTTGAAAAGCACAAGCAAGCTTTGCTCGTCATGACTATCCAGATTGACCCTCGCCTAGTTACAACAATGTAATGTAAATCATTGATGTGTTCAATCAGCAGAAAACAGGAAAATAATAACCATGAATAATAGCACTTACACGTAAGTTGGACAGGAAGATGTGAAAATGGTGTTTGTCTTCACAATAATCTTCCCATGATGGGAATATATGCACGTAGTCCCTAACAACATTGAAAGCATTGTCTTTTAAACTGGGAATAAATGGAATGGGGTTCCAATCTGCAGGAATTGGCCGTCTCTGCAGTTGGGATAGGTCTTCGGCCGGTGGACTTGCTGTACTTTTTGCTGGAGTGGGATTTTTCTGTGGTACAGCTGGTGCTATGGCAAATGAAATCGGTATACCTTTTGCTGGAGTGCAGGTCCTGTGTGGTGGGGCTAGTGGTGTGGCCAGTGAAGTATGGGTACAGTCTGCTGGAGTCGGTCCTACGTTTTGTGTCACTGGTTGTACAGCCAATATAAGTGGGGTGCTGTCTGATTTCTCCGGCACCACCATGTTTTTCAAGGACTTTGCTGGTGCTCCTTCAGGTTCGGCAATCACCCTCTTCCTTTTTGATGTCTGATGCACAAGAACACATTTGAGTGGAAAAACATGGTATGATGACAGATGGAATATGTATTGATAATGGATGGGCATGGCATCTCGACATATATGATGAGTAAACTAAGCAGATGGCGGTGCAACAAAGTAGAAGAAATGCAAGACAACATATGCAAGATACCCGCAATCAATAAAACATTGCCAAATTAGAACATGCACCTTGATGGGTGAACAGGACAGGCCATCTGCCTTTGACTCCTCGAGGTTAGAATAGTCATTAGGATCATATTCTGAACAAGAATCAACAGGTGGGGAGCGTATGAGTTTCATTGCATCCAGAATGGCACTCAATGCCTTGGTGCCAATTTTGTAAGTCATTGCAGTGTTTAGCTTCAAGAGTGGACTGCTGCTAGTGCGACACAAAGCAGCTACACAGATCATAGTGTAGATATAACGGGAAAACCTTAAGCATCAGAGTAAAATCAGCAAAGTGGAACTTGCTGGAATATATGTGCTAGTATTGCCGGTATGGCTAGAAAGGCTTCGGATACCAGCTCTCTTCAAGTGAAGGTGCGGTACTGTTAATATCAGTGTAACTCTCAAAGGCGACACAGCTCCCCGCATTTCCTTGCTATTCTTATAGGATTCAAGTGGGCAGGCCACTACAAATCATATTCCTATGTTTACAAGATCCTACGAATCAAAGATGCTCAAAGTGTCCATCACAACCGACCGTATGGACCTCTACACTGCAAATGTCCCTGCTCATCTTCAGTACAAGGAACATACTGTACTACTATCATACTCCCTCCCTTCCGAAATATAAGTCTTGGTAGAGATTTCCACTATGGATCACATACAGATGTATCCAGATACATTTTAGAGTGTAGATTCACTCATTTTGCTCCATATGTAGTCCATGGTGGAATCTATACAAAGACTTGTATTTAGGAACGGAGAGAGTACATATTAAAGAAGAACGGAAGAGGAACATGGTAAAGAAGAGCAAGCAGATTTTGGATAATAAAATGTTGGTTGCGTAGTGCCCACACATGATGAACCAGAGCGCATTAAGAATGCAACTCCCAGCTGTCTCTCAACCATTTCAGGTGGTTGTATGAAGATCGTACGTCTCCTAACCCTTCTTCTTCCTCGTCTCTGATTCTTCCCATACAGAACACCGCACGGGCCGCCGGCCGGACCACCGGCCCCCACCGCCTGTGTTCCTCCGCCACCCCCACCCCCGCCCCAACCCCCACCCGCGTCGAGTTTTCTTCGTTCGGCGAGGCCCCACAACCACCCGAGCCCCTTCGATCGCACCGGCGAACTCCGGCGAGCTCTGAAAAATCGACTGACCCAATTTTCAAATTTAGTCTACTGTGATTTAACTAGTGTGGAATATAAAAGGGGAAAACCATAAGCATTGGGAGTATGGTGTTGAGCGTGCCATGGCGGATCTAAAGGTGCAAACCGGACAAAGGCAACTTCGCAACCAAGGCAAGAAATCAGAGTAAAGCAGTGGCGATCTATTTTCTTGCTGCGATAAATAAGTTGAGCAGATACGAAAGAGTACCGCCTCTGGTGCGGCGCCGTGTACGCATCTGCTGACAATTTGACGGTGTTGCGGTAGCGATGGCTGTTGGCGGCCTGGAAGCAAATCTAGGAGGGTAGACCGTGGCGGCGGGGCGCGATGGACGAGACAGTCGTAGGAGCAGCGCCGGCAAGGTGGACGACGGCGGGGATGAAGCGAGAGGACGGGATGCAAGGATCCCGGTCCGAAGCCGTGGATGAGAGAGGTCGATCTCTTGTAATGGACGGCGGCATCGGGGTATCAGCTCCGGCATGGTGGAGGAGGACGGCGGTGGATGGGGTGGTGGACGGCGGCGGACGGAGGAGGGTGGGTGGAGAGGGTGTTTTGGCGCCCACGGAGTACGAATGGGGAAAAGGGAGGTAGAAAGGAAGGGGGGAACCATGTATTCAGGGCGCGCTTGTCTCAAATGCGAGGAAATTTACAAACTTAGCCCCCGTTTCAAATTTCTACTACATCACAGCAACATTAGTCGGTTGGGGATAGGACGGTAATCTCGCATACACCAAATATTTGCCGACGAGAGTTTGTTTTTGGCGCCCACCGTGTATGAATATGAATCAGGGAGGGAGTCGATTTCGGCCGAGGACACACTGTGTTTTGGCGCCCACCGTGTATGAATCCGGGTGAGAGGCGGTTACGTCACGTTTGGGTGAAATTACAAACCTACCCCTATCGAAGCCTATAGAAATCCAGCAGATAGGCTTTGTGTGGCAGGGATAGGTAGTAGTGATTTCCATCTCGCAAATTTTGGTTTCGGGCGGTTACTGCGACTTTCCCCGCTTCGTTCAAATTTTGCAGAGTGCATGTTTACCGTGCCAACTCAATTCGAATCCCGTTTGTATTCTATTTTTTCGGGCGGGATCCATTTTCAATTGGAATTACATTCTATATACATCATTTTTATATATACTTTCAAAAGCACAACAAAGAATTCTGCTCCTTTATATGTATAATATGATTTACAAATACAACGATCTCGAAATCTTAAGGTTGAATTCGAATTTTTTTAACCAAATTATGTTCTACTAAAATGTATGGATCAGTAATATCTACATATTAAATAACATAGATGTGCGTGAATTCATATGAGTATGCATGTTTGATAGATCAATTTTGGTTCAAGTATGGATTACATGTATCATCATCTCGAATTCAAATATTTGAATCCCTTTTTTGTTCACTCCTTTCACGCCCATCTCCCTCGCATGCATGCTCCTTTAGGTAGCTATCACTCTCTTTTCTCCAGCTCACCCGCACGCTCACTTCATGTTTCTCCTGTCCTCGCAAACATGGTCTCTCGACGTCTCCCTTGAGAAGTGTCACACTCTCCCTATCATTATACATTACACAGTTTTCATTATCTCTCACGTCTCTACTATTCTCTGGTATCACTCGGTACCTAAGCTTTCTTTTTCTCCACCACATACACAGTCTCCACTCGTCTTTCACTTTGTCTTTGTCTATATGGGATTCTCTCACACACCCTATATGTCTCTACATATGACTCATACCACTAAAATTACTCTCTCTCTCTCTCCCCTATAGACACAACATTTGTTGCGGTCTCCTTTTCATCTCCATCCTAGACTGACATTATTCATTTGTTTACCGATCAGACAACCCCGACTACCGTCTCCTCTCTCTCTCACAGACACACACACACAACTGCTTCCACT
Source organism: Triticum aestivum (assembly GCF_018294505.1). NCBI lineage: Eukaryota > Viridiplantae > Streptophyta > Magnoliopsida > Poales > Poaceae > Triticum > Triticum aestivum. Next base: position 202,941,587 of record NC_057809.1, read on the forward strand.
CCCCTTCCCGACTACCGTCTCTCTCTCACACAAAACTCTTGCTTTCGCACCCCGACTCGTATTTCTCTCACAAACATTTATCGACTAGCTAGCCTCTAGATAGGTTTATACACCCGCACACTCGTGCTTACACCATCGCATACATGTTTCTCTCCCGCTCCTTGTATCTATGTAGATTTTTCTTCCCTTCTTGAGACACGCCCTCTTGATCGTGCACACACACACACTATCGCCTCATTTTAAGCTGATACCTATCGCACACACACTCCTTGTGTCTTTGTCACACATGCACTCCGTCCTCCTCCACTCTCCCTCTCTCTCACACACACATGGGCTTTTTGCAACAACTAGCAAGATGCCCATGCGTTGCACGGAACATCAAGATGCATTTGTATGAGTAGTTTATCTTGTGGGGGAAAAGGATGAACGAGGGAAGGCCTTATTTGCAAATGTCGAGAGGGGTGTGGGTATCTGTTTGCAAAATTGCCATAGTTTCCTTCCTATGCGTTAGGTATAGATCGGACGGCCTATATTGCAGGATGGCAGGCACACGATCATCACCGACAATGCTTTTTATAAGAGTAGTGTAGGATCAAAAGTATGTCTAGAGGGGGGGTTATTAGACTACTTGACCAAATAAAAACTTAACCTTTTCCCAATTTTAGTTCTTGGCAGATTTTAGCTATTGTAGGACAAGTCGAGCAATCATCACACAATTCAAGCAAGCATGCAAAGAGTATATTGGCAGCGGAAAGTAAAGCATGCAACTTGCAAGAATGTAAAGGGAAGGGTTTGGAGAATTCAAACGCAATTGGAGACACGGATGTTTTTCCCGTGGTTCGGATAGGTGGTGCTATCCTACATCCACGTTGATGGAGACTTCAACCCACAAAGGGTAACGGTTGCGCGAGTCCACGGAGGGCTCCACACACGAAGGGTAATGGTTGCGCGAGTCCACGGAGGGCTCCACCCACGAAGGGTCCACGAAGAAGCAACCACCCACAAAGGGTCCACGAAGAAGCAACCTTGTCTATCCCACCATGGCCATCGCCCACGAAGGACTTGCCTCACTAGCGGTAGATCTTCACGAAGTAGGCGATCTCCTTGCACTTACAAACTCCTTGGTTCAACTCCACAATCTTGTCGGAGGCTCCCAAGTGACACCTAGCCAATCTAGGAGACACCACTCTCCAAGAAGTAACAAATGGTGTGTAGGTAATGAACTCCTTGCTCTTGTGCTTCAAATGATAGTCTCCCCAACACTCAACTCTCTCTCATAGGATTTGGATCCGGAGGAAAGAAGATTTGAGTGGAAAGCAACTTGGGAAGGCTAGAGATCAAGATTCATATGGTAGGAATGGAATATCTTGGTCTCAACACATGAGTAGGTGGTTCTCTCTCAGAACATATGAGTTGGAAGTGTGTATGTGTTCTGATGGCTCTCTCCACGAATGAAGAGGAGGTGGAGGGGTATATATAGCCTCCACACAAAATCCAACCGTTACACACAGTTTTCCAATCTCGGTGGGACCGAATCAACAAACTCGGTCGGACCGAAAAGGTAAACCTAGTGACCGTTAGAGATTTTCGGTGGGACTGACATGCAACTCGGTAGGACCGATATGGTTAGGGTTTGGGCATAACGTAATCTCGGTGAGACCGATTACACAAACTCGGTGAGACCGAGTTTGGTAATTAAGCTAACCAGAGAGTTGGTCAGGCAAACTCGGTGGGACCGATTTGCTCTTTCGGTGAGATCGAAAAGTTACAAAAAGGAAACACTGAATTTACATTGCAATCTCGGTGGGACCGATTCGCTCTTTCGGTGAGACCGAAAAGTTACGAAAGGGAAACAGAGAGTTTGCAATCCCATCTCGGTGAGACCGAGATCCCTATCGGTAGAACCGAATTGCTAGGGTTTGGCAGTGGCTTATGACAAGTGAAACTCGGTGGCGCCGGATAGAAAGAATCGGTAGGACCGAGTTTGGCTTAGGGTTTAGGTCATATGTGGATATGGGAAAGTAGTTGAGGGTTTTGGAGCATATCACTAAGCACATGAAGCAAGAGGCTCATTAAGCAACACCTCATCCCTCCTTGATAGTATTGGCTTTTCCTAAAGACTCAATGTGATCTTGGATCACTAAAATATAAAATGAAGAGTCTTGAGCTTTTGAGCTTGAGCCAATCCTTTGTCCTTAGCATTTTGAGGGTTCCACTTTCACATCCATGCCATGCCAATCATTGAGCTTTCCTGAAATAATCATCTTGGAATAGCATTAGCTCAATGAGCTATATGTTGTTATGAATTACCAAAACCACCTAGGGATAGTTGCACTTTCAATCTCCCCCTTTTTGGTAATTGATGACAACATATAGATCAAAGCTTCGACAAATGATAATAAGCATGAAATATATCGTCGCTTTGAGAAGTATGTGACAAGTAAGAGCTCCCCCTAAATTTGTGCATATTTAAAATTTGCTTTGGACTGCAAATGCACAAGGAGTTAGAGTCATGGGTTACTCTTCCATGTCACATACATCTTGGTGGAGCGCTTAAAATGATAAGAATGAAATACATGCACTCATCACCAAGAATAGTGAATGATCACATAAGATAGATAAGATGATAATATTAAGCAAACATTAAGTGTAGCTTATGATCAAACACATGATCATCAATGTCTCACAAGCAATGACATAGTATCTCAAGCACCAAAAGCAAACAAAGTTCGAAAAACCACCAAATAAAGCAAGAGAGAAAAAAGCAACACTCTCTCTCTCGAAGCCTATGATCTATACATTTTTCTCCCCCTTTGGCAACAAGTTACCAAAAAGTTCCTAGAAAATGCATAGTGCTAGATCGACGCTCAGGCTTGATCTTCTGGTGGTGGTGGAGTCCGAAGCACTCCAAGGACAAAGCCTTCTGTAGACGTGGTCGGAGTTGAAGCTGAAGTGGATGCTGGAGCTGGTGGAACTGAAGCTGTAGCAACTGCCACTGCATGTGATCTCTAAACTCTTGGCACTCTGGCAAATGCATCAGTTGTAGTCTTGCCTCTCCTCTCCTGCATGTCATCCTGAAGTTGTTCCACTGCAGACTGAACCTCTGTTACTTTGACATCCAAGTCATAGAACTTCTGTTCCATGATCCTCTCTAAGCTCTACTGATTCTGAGTGAGGGTGGCCAGTCCTTGCTCAATCCTAAGTGTGGATGCAATCAAGTAACCAAGCTGCTCTTGTTTGGTTTTCAAGAAATACTCAGATGCCTCCTCTTGAGTTGGCATCTTGGCAGCTTTCTCCTTCCTTGCCTTCTCCTTCTTTGCTTGTGCTTGTGCAGACGATGGTTCATTCTCAGTCATAACAACTTGATTATCTTCAAAATCTGGAAGGATGGGCAGGTGTTCCTTGTCCAATAAGTATATGCCCGTGCCCATCTTGGAGTTGATGAGCTCCTGAATCTGTGGGGCATATCCACAACTCCCCTTCTGGTCTGCTGCAGTCCTCTTGATTGTTTCCACTATGAGGCTCATGACTTTGAATTTCTGTGGCACGTCAAAGATATGTAGCAAGTTGATCGCGTGGCCCCTGATCATCTTGTGATCTCCAGACTTGGGCAATAGGGTGTGCCTCAAGATCCAGTTGATAGTTGGCAGCCCTGACAGAAGATAATGCACTGAGCCAAACTTGAACGTATCAAGTGCTTCATTTGGAATCTCCTTGTACATGTTGGACATTGGAGTTGTGGTCCATCTTCTTCTTGGCATAAATGTCCAAGTCATCCTCATGCTCTTCTGGGGCATTAATCAGCTGAGCCCATTCAGCAACTGTAGACTGGTACCTCGTACCCTCTGACATCCATACAATCCTGCCATCTGGATAAAATGGGCTGTGGAGTAGAACTGCATGATGAGTTCCTCGTTCCACTTTGTGAGCTTCTGCCCAACAAAGTCCTCTACTCCACATGCCTTGAAGCTGTCCTGCACTCCAGGGTAGTACTCTTCGTTGTCCTTGATGTATTGCCAATCAACCCATCTCATATCACAGACAATTGGCTTCTTGTCTAGCAGCACTATCTCATAAAAGTCTTGCTGCTCCTTGGTGTGAAACATGTAGTCAACTGCAGTCCTTCTCCTTGAAGCATACGTGTCTGCTTCTCTCCACTTCCGGAGCCCTGAATCTCTCCTGAGTTTCATATCCTCAGCCACAGGATGAGCATCGTTGTGGTCTGGGATCTTGGGCTTGAGCTTTCTAAGAACATTCTCTTCTTCTTCTTCTGCAGCTTCAGGCACTGGGGCCTTGTTCTTCTTAGTAGCTGGGATGCTTCTTGTGTTCCTCTTTGGCTTTGGCTTTGGAGCTAGCTTGGCCTTGGAAGTAGCTGCCCCTGTTCTTATGGCATCACCCATCAGCTTGGGTGCCTTAGGTGCTGGTGCAGCCACCTCTTCTTCTTCCTCTTCTTCCATGATGGAAGCCTTGCCAAGCACTCTGGCTACAGTTTTCTTCACCCTTTCTTTCCTCTTCTTGCCTTCAGCAGCAACTGGCTCAATGGGAGTGGGCTTCTCAGTTGAATCTCTGGCCTTTGACATAGGCTGCCTGCCTGCTGGCCTTTTGATCTTCATCCCTGGTTTTATGCCCTGTGCTGGCTCAACTCTCTTGGAAGTTGCTTCCTCTTCTGCCACATAATCCTCATCTTCTGAGTCTGAGGTTCTCTTCTTTCTCTGTCTCGTGGCAGCTTTAGGCAGATTGCTAGGGGTGCTCCTGCTGCCATCATCTGAGGAACTTGAGGGACTAGTGCCCTCACTCATCTGCACTTGCTGCTCTGGCAAGTTCTGGCTATCACTTTGGTCTGACATGATGCAAACTCTGACTGCTGACCCTATGAATAGGTTATAGATGAGATAGAGTGGATAAGCATCACAAAATGCAGAGATTTTTGCAAAAGAATAATTCAAAAACTTAGTTTTAGTTTCCCACTGAAAGCATCTCGGATCTACCGATTTCTAAACTCGGTGATACCGAAGCAGTTTTGGCACCTAAACTAGTGAACTCGGTCAGACCGAGTCACAGTTCGGTGGCACCGAGACTGCTAGGGTTTCACAGAGTTCCAAAATCGGTCACACCGATAAGTAATTCTCGGTCAGACCGAGTCTCACTTGTGCAATGGCATAAGCCAAATCGGTGGGACCGAGTTTTTCAACTCGGTGGGTCCGAGATGGTTTCGGCGGAAACCTAAACCCTAAAATTTTCGAATTAAACCTAATCTACGAGTTCATTGACTGGATAGAAGTTTACAATCGTGGCAAGAATCATGATGATCACAATGTGCTAAGAATCGGATTGGGGAATAGCACAAAGATCGAGTCCATACCCTAGTTCGGCGGAGACTCGCTACGGCGGCAACGGCGGGGTTGAATTTCCGTTGACGGCGACGGAGACCAGCGACTGGAGGCGGCTGGCGGCGAGGAGACGATCCGGAGACCAAGCTGGCAGAGCAGGCTATCGCGCGGGCGAAGGGGTTCGGAGAAATTTCCAAATTTTTGCCCGTGACTATATATAGCCCGACCCTGTCGGTGTGACCGAGTGGAACAACTCGGTGGCACCGAGATGCAAAACCATATATAGTTGTTGCAACTCGGTGTGACCGAAGGGTTCAAATCGGTTGCACCGAGATCGAAAACATAGATCAACTTAATGATCTTGGTAGGACCGAAAGTGGGGTATCGGTCAGACCGAGAATCATAAAGAGGTTTTGGAAGTTTAAGTCTATGACGAATCGGGGACTCCGAGCGCTCCTCACACAAAGTGGTTCGAATCTGACTTGATCAAATTTTGTGATGTAGCATGAATAGAGTTTGAGACGAGAAAAGCATAGATAGCTAGAGGTGGTTCTTAGGCATTCTTGTCCATCCACTTGGCAAAAGGAAATAAAACCAAACAATCAAAACAACAAGTGGATGTCCTCGAATGAGTAAAATATGCAACCAGCATGCTCACACAATAAGATGGCAAATGAAATATGTGACAAGGCATGCACAACTAATTCTAGCATCTATCAAGCAATTTGCGATGACAAGGTCATCTATATATGAGTATATTGACTTAGGAGTCAAGTGAGAACACTTCATCATAGGTCATACTCATCGTTTAAGCTCAAGTGGGGTTACCACTTTTACATAAAGCATTGTTGTGTTCACATCTTTAGAGTTGCTTTAGCTCAAGTCTTAGAGTAAAGCTCCCCCTAGATGTGATATCCCCCCTTAGAGGGATGAACTAACCTTGGGTTTTGTCGATGATGACTTCATGTAGATGTTGAAGATGTGGATGCTCAATGTTGATGTAGATCACTTGGAGCTATCCATTTGAGTGAATTGCACTTTCAATACCTACATGGGTTAGTCCCACAAGGAACAAACAAGGATATCCATAGACATAGAGTGATGCACACACAAGATGATGTCCATGAAAACTTTTAGGTTACCTTGTCCCTTGTCTTACCAACAAGAGGGTTTGTGACTCCTTGAACTAGTGCAAGATGTGGAAGTTGATTGCACTTGTTCTTGCCAAAATGATAAGAGTGAAGTATGTTGGCGGAGTCACCCTCAAGAACTCTCTAGTTCTTCTTCTTTTGGATCCACACCATCTTGATGGGAATCCTTGGAGTTGTAGTCGTACTTGATGAAGTGGAACTTGAAGTAGTCTTGGGAATCCACTTGACTAAGGTCTTAGGAGCTTCTTCAAATGCATCAATTTCCTCTTGAAGCTTGTCCTTGCCTTTTTGCTTGTAGTCTTGTGGTGGAAGATCATCTTGAGCTTGTGTCCCCTTGAAAGAAGTATCATACTTCTCTTGTTGAGGAACAAACTTTGTCTTGGGGTATTGATCTTCTTCCCACTCAACTCCATTGGCATTGAACTTTCGTTCAAAACCAACACCTTGATTCTTCCGGTGCATTCCTTGCTTGCGCACAATTTCCTCGAATTGCTTACTCCCGGCAAGGCTTTTGTACACTCCTTTCTCTATAATTCCCTTCAATAAGCTATTTTCTTGCTCAAGTGTAACTTGGCTAAGAGAATCATTAGTGGAATCAAGAGAACTACTAGAAGCAACAATATTGGATTTAGCATGATCATTGTTACTGCTAGAGGAAGAATCTTTCTTGTTCTTGTTACTAGACTTGACTTGAGGCATGTAAGTGGATAAGAGTAAACGCTTGGCAATGTAAGAAGAACTTTTCTTGCGGAGATCATCATTGATTGCTTTTAAGAACTCATGCTCTTGCTCAAGATTGAGCTTTTCAAAGCGTAATTTCTCATGAGCTCTTAAAAGTTCTCGATGATCTTCGAAGATAGTTTCATGAGCTAACTTAAGAGTGTTTAGTTCTTTAGTTAGAGCCTCAATCTTCTCCTTATCATTGTCATTCGTTTTATCTTGATTAGCATGATTAATTGACGTTTCATCATAGTATTCATCACTAGAGTTGTCAACAAGCAAATCATCACCTAACAAGTCATCTTCATCACTATTGAAATCAACATACTCGGGGTGTGTTACCTTAGGACCTTTGGCCATGAAGCATCTTCCAATTCCTTCATTTGGTGAGTCAAATATGTCGTAGGAGTTGGTTGACACAAGTGCTAGACCGGCAACACCTTCATCTTGAGTATCTTCGGAGTCGGAGTGATAACTTCTCTCGGAGTGGCTGTCGGAGTCGGAGCCGGATACCCATTCACCAACATGAGCTTGATGTCTTCGTTTTGTGTAGCTCCTTGATGATTTTTCCTTCCTTTCCGAATCCTTGCTTCTCCGTGAGTATCTTTGTTCATAACGATCATCTCTACTCCTTCTCTCTCTTGGTGGTGATTCTTTGCTTCTTCTTTTTGGAGAATCTTCTCTTCTCTTGTAGGGAGCCGTACACTCATTGGAATAGTGTCCGGGTCTTCCACAACTGTAGCAGTTTCGCTCTCGACTAGAAGATCTTTTGTCATTGTAGGACCTTGACTTGAAGCTTCTATCTTTGCTTCTACTCTTGTAGAACTTGTTGAAGTTCTTCACCATTAAGCTCAATTCTTCATTGAAGTTTTGTTTCTCACTTGATGATGTAGGGGCTTCACATGAGGCTTTGTAGGCACCACTTGATTTGTTGTGAAGTTCCTCTTTATCCTTAAGTGACATCTCATGAGCAACAATTCTTCCAATCACCTCCGTTGGCTTGAGATCTTTGTAATTGGGCATCATTTGGATCAATGTGCACACGGTATCATATTTTCCATCCAAGGCTCTTAGAATCTTCTTGATGATGAATCTATCGGTCATCTCTTCACTTCCTAAGCCGGCAATCTCATTTGTGATGAGAGCAAGCCTAGAGTACATTTCAGCGACACCTTCACCATCCTTCATTTTGAACTTGTCAAGTTGACTTTGAAGCACATCCAACTTGGATTCCTTGACGGAGTCGGTACCTTCGTGCATATCAATCAAAGTGTCCCAAATTTCCTTTGCATTCTCAAGACGGCTGATTTTGTTGAATTCTTCGGGGCACAATCCGTTGAAGAGAATATCACAAGCTTGAGCATTGTATTGCAACATCTTCAACTCATCCGCGGTAGCTTCACGGTTTGGTTCTTTCCCATCAAAGAAGTCACCTTGCAAACCAACACACACAATAGCCCAAACGGCGGGGTTATGTCCAAGAATATGCATTTTCATTTTATGCTTCCAACTAGCAAAATTAGTACCATCAAAGTAAGGACCTCTACGGTGATAATTTCCCTCGCTAGACGCCATACTCTCCTAGGTTGTGAAACCAAGGCTATGACCACCAAAAGCTATGGAGATCAAAGCAAATGGAGACCAAAGCTCTGATACCACTTGTAGGATCGAAAGTATGTCTAGAGGGGGGTGATTAGACTACTTGACCAAATAAAAACTTAACCTTTTCCCAATTTTAGTTCTTGGCAGATTTTAGCTATTGTAGGACAAGTCGAGCAATCATCACACAATTCAAGCAAGCATGCAAAGAGTATATTGGCAGCGGAAAGTAAAGCATGCAACTTGCAAGAATGTAAAGGGAAGGGTTTGGAGAATTCAAACGCAATTGGAGACACGGATGTTTTCCCGTGGTTCGGATAGGTGGTGCTATCCTACATCCACGTTGATGGAGACTTCAACCCACAAAGGGTAACGGTTGCGCGAGTCCACGGAGGGCTCCACCCACGAAGGGTAATGGTTGCGCGAGTCCACGGAGGGCTCCACCCACGAAGGGTCCACGAAGAAGCAACCACCCACAAAGGGTCCACGAAGAAGCAACCTTGTCTATCCCACCATGGCCATCGCCCACGAAGGACTTGCCTCACTAGCGGTAGATCTTCACGAAGTAGGCGATCTCCTTGCCCTTACAAACTCCTTGGTTCAACTCCACAATCTTGTCGGAGGCTCCCAAGTGACACCTAGCCAATCTAGGAGACACCACTCTCCAAGAAGTAACAAATGGTGTGTAGGTAATGAACTCCTTGCTCTTGTGCTTCAAATGATAGTCTCCCCAACACTCAACTCTCTCTCATAGGATTTGGATCCGGAGGAAAGAAGATTTGAGTGGAAAGCAACTTGGGGAAGGCTAGAGATCAAGATTCATATGGTAGGAATGGAATATCTTGGTCTCAACACATGAGTAGGTGGTTCTCTCTCAGAACATATGAGTTGGAAGTGTGTATGTGTTCTGATGGCTCTCTCCACGAATGAAGAGGAGGTGGAGGGGTATATATAGCCTCCACACAAAATCCAACCGTTACACACAATTTTCCAATCTCGGTGGGACCGAATCAACAAACTCGGTCGGACCGAAAAGGTAAACCTAGTGACCGTTAGAGATTTTCGGTGGGACTGACATGCAACTCGGTAGGACCGATATGGTTAGGGTTTGGGCATAACGTAATCTCGGTGAGACCGATTACACAAACTCGGTGAGACCGATTTTGGTAATTAGCTAACCAGAGAGTTGGTCAGGCAAACTCGGTGGGACCGATTTGCTCTTTCGGTGAGACCGAAAAGTTACAAAAAGGAAACACTGAATTTACATTGTAATCTCGGTGGGACCGATTCGCTCTTTCGATGAGATCGAAAAGTTACGAAAGGGAAATAGAGAGTTTGCAATCCCATCTCGGTGAGACCGAGATCCCTATCGGTAGAACCGATTTGCTAGGGTTTGGCAGTGGCTTATGACAAGTGAAACTCGGTGGCGCCGGATAGAAAGAATCGGTAGGACCGAGTTTGGCTTAGGCTTTAGGTCATTTGTGGATATGGGAAAGTAGTTGAGGGTTTTTGAGCATATCACTAAGCACATGAAGCAAGAGGCTCATTAAGCAACACCTCATCCCTCCTTCATAGTATTGGCTTTTCCTAAAGACTCAATGTGATCTTGGATCACTAAAATATAAAATGAAGAGTCTTGAGCTTTTGAGCTTGAGCCAATCCTCTGTCCTTAGCATTTTGAGGGTTCCACTTTCACCATCCATGCCATGCCAATCATTGAGCTTTCCTGAAATAATCATCTTGGAATAGCATTAGCTCAATGAGCTATATGTTGTTATGAATTACCAAAACCACCTAGGGATAGTTGCACTTTCAAGTAGGGATAAAAAATAGAGTTGGTGATGATGGTGGGCCTGCCATCCTACAATGTAGGTCGTCCGATTTATATCTGACGGATAGGAAGGAAAATATGGCAATTTACCCGCACTCTTCACTACATTTGCAGATAAGGCCTTCCCTCGTTCATCCTTTTCTCCCACAAGATCTTGATGTTCCGTGCAACGCACGAGCATCTTGCTAGTAAGAGTAGAAATTAGACATATACCACTTCTCGAATCTTGAAACCAACAACATTCCTCCCTTATCTCATCAAAACCGCCAAAGGAATATATTTTGAGTGAAACATAACATATTGTTAGTGATATACGTATTTCAAAACTAAACTTTTTTTTCCTATCAAATCAGTGAATATGTATTAATCTACTTTGATCGTGTGGCAACGCATTGGCACATTGCTAGTAGTTATTATAATTTTTTGGACACCAGACAAACGGTGGAGTACATATACGAAGAGAAGAGGTGCACGCATGCAATCGGCCTCTCGCTGTCTCGCACACATGAGTGTTACGTAAAGGCGACGTTAACAAATAAACCCTAAAACCCTAGGTGCACGATTGCTGCATTCGTGGGTACCGGGTACGTGGTGGAGCACCTTTGTAGGAATAGTCAGCTGAGCACGCCTCCTCGCCGCGTAATTGCTCTGACATGGACGCGACCTCTCATAGTGCAGGCATTGAACCGGCGCGCCGGCCAAGAGGGCCACACTCGCTGCAGGCCCGGCTGAGCACGCCTCCTCGCAGCGTGCAACCAGCTTAAGGCTGCCCCGCCTGCCTTCATTGAATCCACGCGTGTGCCGGCAACACGTCCTTCTGCGAGCCGGCAAGCATTTTTGAACACAAAAAACGACTAAAATATAATTAATTTACGCATGGTCTTGACTTGTTGTGCTCGCACTGGTAGCAGGAACTAGTAGAGGATTTTCTTTATTTATAACTCTCCTCACATTTTTTTGGCTTTGAAGTGAATCATGGTTGTGGACATTATGTATGAATGTGCAGATATCTGTGAACATGAGTTTGATGTGGAAGTTGAACTTGGAATGTCGGGCTTGCGCGTGAACTATACCATGTCCAATGCTTCGTCTGTTATTGTTTGGAAAGTAATTGTTGTTATTACATGACTCGAAAAAATACATTTTGTGCCACATCAGTAGATGCACGGACATCACAACTTGCATGCTGACTGGATAAACATTTGAACCTAGCTATTATGAAGGAAATTTTGTATTGACAACAGTTTTAGATAGCAGGAGACGCCTAGCCTGCTCTGCCTCTGCTAGCTTATTTCTGGCTTCTTCCATCTCTTCTTTGGCTTGGGTGAAGAGAGCATCTGATTGCTCTTTTCGCTTCTTCAGGAACTCAGCTACATTCTCAAGGGCTGCTGCACGCTTTCTTTCAGCCTTTACTAATGCCACGAGGACACGAACAGCTGACGACTCCACCTGGCTTGTGTGTAATCCAGCATCATCTGGGAATTTGCACCTTGTGTCTAATCCAGCATCATTAGGGAACTGGCACCTTGTGTGTAATCCAGCCTCATTTTGGAAACATGATCTCGAGGTTGACCATACTTCCCTCCTCGCAGGAACTGCATCCTGACATGAAGTTACTTCTTTTTTAGATCAATACTCAGAGCAACCCAGATCCATTTAGTAGAAGCCAGATAAACAGAACTCGGAGAAGTGAATTCAAAAGGAAAAAAATAAAAACAGACTACAAGGTGAGAACACCCACTTCCTACATCAAGCTAAAAACGAAAGCATTAGGACGATTAAGACTCTTCTTATTACACATCGAAGAACACCACGCTTAAGAGAAACAGAAACTACAACATATACACATCGAAGAACACGAGGCTACACGAAAGTAATTGAAAGGGTGTTACTTACCAAAGCTCGTTTTACAGGTTCGGTGCAGCTCCTCTTTAACTTGCCACGCTCCTTGAAGATGTCCCGAATATCCCGTGTTTGGTCTTCATTGCTCCTCTGCATGTTCGCACTCGTGGTTTTAAAATCTCAACATGGCAAGAAAAATATACTACTAGTAATACTCGCGCATCTTGTGGGCAACATTAAAGCACTCGTCTGCCATGTTAGAGCATCTCCAACAGAATCGCAACGCGCGGCGCTTTAAAAATCTCAACATGCTATCTCTACTCTCTTCTCTACTGTTATATTTATTTTATATTTATATTTAATATTTATCTCTACTTCCTTTACTGTCTACTTTTTTTCTCTATACTTTTTTTCTTGCAATATAGGCCGTCCGATTTATATCTGACAGATAGGAAGGAAACAAATGGGAATTTTGCAAAAAGATACCCATACCCCTCTCCAGATTTGCAAATAAGGCCTTCCCTCGTTCATCCTTTTCTCCCACAAGATAAACTACTCATACAAATGCATCTTGATGCGTGCAACGCATGGGCATCTTGCTAGTTCTAAAAACCTTTCCATCATTTGCCACACTACTGGTTGCAGATGAAAAACCTACCCAAGCACAGCGCGATACAGGAGCGACGCACAATTACAAGCTGATATTCTGTTGGACAATGGAGGCTATAACCAATTACTTTTACGGGAACAATAGCACCCAGGAAATTTGAAGGGTAGGTATGAACAAAATTGGAACTGCACATGTACTGCTAAGTGATTCAATACACACATTACCAATCGAGGAGGAGAACGATGGTCGCGGCGGCCTCTGTGAGTCATGGTCGGCAACGGGAGTCAGTTCATTGTCCACGACGGTGGTACTTCTGCGCTTGGCGTCGGCTTCCGGGAAGCAGATCCGAGACCGTGGAAGACGATGCCGGGGAAGAGGCTCCGTGTACGACGACGACGGTGGACCGGCTCCAGTGCGGCGTACGAGGTCGTCGATGAGGCAGATGCGCTGCGGTGGACGAGTGCGCCGATGTAAAGGGGAGGAGCACGAAGGCTGCGGTGCCGTGGAGAAGTCTATTTTGCGGTGGGGATAGAAAATGGGGAGTATTCAGGTGTACTACTCTGGGTGCCGGGGTGGGGTTGGCTGGGTAGGGTGAACCTGAAGTTACGAAAACAGCCCCCTACCAAGCGTCATCCGTAGGCCTGTTCCGAAGGCTATGATGGTAACTTCCCACTGCTCGAATCAGGGTCGCGGGAGATTTTCCCGCCGACCTCAAAATTTTGTGACACTGGACTCCCCGTGTGGCGTGTTGAGTGATTCGGCTAAGCAACTAGCGAGTAGTAGTAGTAAACTCTGCATATTAGGTTTGACCGAAGTCAAACTTCCTAAAGTTTGACCAAGTTTATAGAAAAATATAAACATTTACCATAACAAATATGTATGATGTGAAAGTACATTCAATAATGAATCTAATGGTATTTATTTGTTATTGTATATGTTAATATTTTTTGTTATAAGCTTTCTGAGAGTTTACAAAACTTGACTTTGACCAATGCTAATACGCGGACTTAAATAAAAACGGAGGGAGTACACATTTGTTTTCTTAGTTTGTAGTGAACTAATCATTTGTTGAAATTGTGAAATAAATATATTAGGCTATTGACTTCGAATGTAATGGTCTATACAATTCAATAGTTACAATCATTGTCGAATCCCAAGATGTATACAAGGTCTATAGTACTTCACAACATGCTCAAACTCACATAATCCCAGTCAAATGAGAATCTAAATGCATTTCATAGTTATTACTTTGTAGGATGCAACAAAAACAACCATAACTCTACATCAGCCATTATAGAAGCAACATTTTGACATATCCCAATGTGTGAATGAAACGTGCAGAGAGAGCTTTTGAAGATGGAGCAGATAGGGCGGGAAAGATTGTATGTATGTGGACGAGAGAGTAGGAGACAAACCTAACGAGACAGAGAGAGAGATAGAGAGAGAAAGAGAGAGGAAGAAGTTAGGTCTGTGAGAAAGATGGATACATGTAATATACATGAGATGCGTGTGCATCTGGATTCTGTATACGTGGAAGGAGAAGAGACAACATGTTTGATGAGAGAGCTGGAAAAACATGGACGAGAGGGGAAGGATCTCGTGGGTTGAGGGATTGACAATTTTGTGCGGCGGAGAGAGGGATTGGTAATTTTGTGCAAGAAAGAGGGAGGGTGGGGGAGGAGTCAGTCAGCCGTCGTCACATCACCCTGCTTCCAAATGACCCCGCATTCTCTAGCGCGGTGTGGTCGCCGTCTTCGATCTGCTCGATGCCCTCTTTGAAGATTGAGGTGTTGTGCATGTTGGGGTGCAAAGAAGCACAAGCGAGAGTGGTCGCCGTATAACCTTGGATGGGGATGAATTGTGTGCTCGGGAGAGTGTGTGTGTGTGTGTGTGTTGTGCTGCGTGTGTCTGTGTGTGTGTGTCAGATATTGAGAGAAAACAAACCTAAGGAGAGAAATGGGTATTCACGAAGAGATTGTGCGGGCCTTGAGGTGGGCAAGGGCCGGGTGAGGGTGTCAAAATGTGCGCGTTGATGCATGTGTTGCATGCGACCGTGCGAGGGACGGACGAATCGAGAGAGATGGTTGTTGTGTTATGGATGCTCCTCTCTCTGTCTCTCTCCCTCTCTCTCTCTCTCTCACACACACACACACAAGTAAGGCCCTGTTTGGTTCCAAATAAGTCACCAACTTATAAGTCGAAAAGTGCAAAAAGTGACTTATTTTGCCAAACGGACCCAGCTTATAAGTCACCCCAACTTATAAGTCATAAGTTGCTCCACCCCAACTTAAAACTTATAAGTCACCCCTTTTTACGTGGGTCCCATCACCTTTACATTGAAAAACAAGGTGGGAAGGTGTGGTCAGGTGACTTATAAGTCAGATGACAACCAAACAGGTGTGACTTATAAGTCACTGATTTTAAGTCACCCGACTTATAAGTCAGGTGACTTATTGGAACCAAACAGGCCCTAAACTAGAAGACCGTTCTCTCATGTATACACAATGTATCGGCATCTGTCTATGTCTCACTCATGCATGATCATTTGCACATTCACACCTCTGTATGTCTGTATCACACGCACACCGTCTCCACATTGCCCTTCCGCCACAACACACATATGGACACATACACACGTTCTCTCTCAGTCACACACACAAAATCAGTATTAAAAAAAACTAGGGCACACCTAAAATGTCCAAATCCAAATAAACACGAACTGGAGCTAAATTCAAATATATGGAAATATTGCAGCGTCAAGAACTTTCACAGGAAAAAAAGTTGAGTAATATTCGAGGATTGTTTTCACACACACAAAAAGGTTCGGTGGATGTCCTTCGAGCGCGACACGGTGACGCACCGTTCGATCGACCGCGCGGCCGCGGTTCACGCGCTTGCACAGGATTCCATATCGTGGCTGTGGTACTAACTAATAAAAGCGCTGCCTAAGTCTAATGTTTACATGTACTATTACGGTTTTCTTTTAAGTTTGACCAACCTTATATATATATAAAACTAAAGTAAGCTCCCACACGCGCACTCATCAATATGCCGCCACCGCCGTTGCGCATGCCGGCGCCCGCCTGCTCCGGCCAACAATTTCTCGCCCATCACCGCCGTGTCGCCGCCATCCCTGTGCCATGAAGCCGAAGGCTCGCCCGCTCACGTCGTCTGCAGTCCCTCCTCGCGATGCCGCCGCGCTGCCAAGCACGCGAGCAGCTGGTGGAGTCGCATCTATGCATGCAGCATACGAAGAGGAGGACGAGCGCGTGCTCCAGCATGCCGACGAGGAGGAACTACCGTGTCATTGTCGTCTCCGGCAGCGCGGAGGAGGCGCGCATGGTGGCTGTCACGGCGGAAGCCGGTCGCGCGCGCGTCGAGCCCGCAAACCGGGTGCGGACGCGGAATCTACCTTCGAGACCTTGAATGCCACGTGGATCCTGCAATCTGAAGGAGCAATTTGGGTCAGTCGACTCATGTGAGCCGTTTGATGCAACATGGATGGCTAGAAGGGCTTCTTCCACCTCTTCTGTCGTCTTCTTCCTTCACTCCGTCGAACTTCTTTCACAAATCGACTGACCCAAATTATACTACTAGTACGAACGTATTAAGTACAGTAGGAACACGAAGATACGAGCAGTAGTACCAACTGCAAGAAGAACAGTAGTAAGACATAGTACTAGTACTACTGTACGTACTAAAGAGTTCAAATAACGAGAAAGAACATAAACATAGTTCTGCTGGGGCCTCAGCACAACACACCCTTGAAAATAAACTAAGCAACTAGTCCGCTTGACACTGCAGTAGAACCAGCATGAGCGACGGCACTGCCACCTACTCGGAGTCCGAGTCCACGTCCTCGACTTCGTCCTCGTCCCTCTTCCTCTTCCTCTTCGCCGACGCTTCTTTGCTTGAACCGGACACTGGGCTCTGCTTCTTCATCCAACCCTTGTAGATATTTAAACAAAGGTAGGCATCCATTGCTGCGTACAGGATGTGATCTTCATCTAATGTCTTCGACTCCCATGCATGATGAAACTCGTGATGAGGTTTCTTCAGTTTAGCGTACGAAGGATCAATCATGGCTGCTGCCAGGGTCAGCATTGAAGGTTGAGAGGAGGACACCAGGCTTGCCTTCTGGAGATCGAAGGGCTGGCCTACAACGAGACCTATCCGACGCAGGACATCCCTGTCGTTCTTAAAGCCTACAGTAACGAATTTCACTCTTTTGTCCTTGAGGAAGTTCTTAAAATCCTGGCACTCAACGTCGGCATGGCATATGTGGTAGACCAAGCAAACGTTATGTACGCAAACCTGGATCACGGCGGGCTTCTTCCTCTCTTCGTCCTTTAGATCCTTCTCTCGTCCCAGGACTGTGGTGTACTCAACATCTAGCCCAGCGACCCACTCATCCGTTGAACTGTTGAACATGCGTAGGAAGCGAGCAAGCCATGCTTTCACCGTCTCGGATCCACGTGTGTAGATGACGATGAACTGATCGCCGGTGATGGCTCTAACCTGGTACTCAGCGGCGACCATGGAGATTTGGGAGGCCATGGATTTTGGAGGAGGGTTAGGAGAAGTTGAACTATTGTACCCCGCAAAAAAAACTGGGAGCGAACTAATGTGAAAGGACGGGACGACTGGGAGCGAACTGTTGTAAGGTAGAAGACGGGGACGAGTAGGGCGTGCGAACGGCGTGGGGTTGCTGGCTTGCCCGGTGGATAAACGGCTGCAAGCCCCCAAAGAGTTCTCGAGAACTATGCGGGACCCACTAGATGTCATGTCTACTAGACCCATATCGTAGGCCTGACGGTATAGCTTCTGCCTGTTCGCACGCCATGCCGGCGCGTGGATGTAACTTCACTTAATTCCGTCAAACGTCGCGCCTCCCACGACCTTCGCCTCCCTCGCGCGGTCGCGCCCTTTGAGACTTCGACCGGCTATAAATGAGCAATTTTTTTGCCTTTTTTAGACAAGCAATTTTTTTGCCTACTCCGCATGCATGATACTCCCTCTGGTCCTTTTTACTCCCGTCAACCGTTTGCAAAGTGTTTGACCAAATTTATACTTTTTTTGAACACCACCTTATATTAATTAACCAGCCACACCAGTACACTCATTCGATACAATATTCACCACACAGGGCGGTACGTTATTTACAAGAATACCATCTAATCTATTGTCAAAGCTATACTTAGCGATTAAGTGTGCCACCTTATTGGCCGAACGGCTAATCTTTGACAATTGAAGATTGTTGATCAACTTCGAGATGCTCAACGCTTTCATCTTCAGGTCACGCATAGCAGACCTGTCATAGTCCCCCGATGCAAGAGACGCTACCACAAAAGCGCAATCAGTCTCTAAAATTACAGGATTATGAAGAGAAATACCTATGTAGAGACCGGCAATGCAAGCCCTAAGCTCCGCTTCCTCCACGCTTTGACAGGCATCAATGAAATCCCACGACCAAATTTATACTAAAAATATCAATATCTACAATACTGATTATAATGAGTATAAGAACTACGTTTTATAATGAGTGTAAAAATATTGATTTGACATTGTGAATGTTGACACATTTTTCTATAAGTCTGGTGAAAGTAGAGGTACATTGACTTCAGACAAAACTTAAATGCACAATGCAGACTAGTTCCTCCGTCCAGGTGCGTGCCATGTCCTATCTTGTCATCACAACAAGGTTAGCTATTAGAGTACCACTACCTCCCTTCTAGTTTAAAGGGCTCGATTCAAAAATTTCACCTACTCTTAGCAAGATAGTAGAGGCGGTGGAATAGTTTTTGAAGTCTGCAAAAGTACTCAACTAGTGCTGTCGTTCTTCACAAAAAAATGTGTTTACCAATGCATGCATGAACACTAGTTACTCTAACCCCCCTCTCTTCTTTAATTCTTTGCCACATCAGCATGTTTGCTATTCCCGTGTGCATGATACCAGCTAAGATACCACCATTATGGCCAGCCTTAATCATCGCATGCAATAATTTAGTGCACCTTGAAATATGAACATGTGTGGGGCGTGTATGTTTTTAATGACTTGAGACTATACCTAGCCCGGCATGCAAGATGACTTATTATGCACCGTTCCCCATACCTGCAGGAAGCCCGTTCGTCTCCAAATCTTTTCCTCTCCATGTGTGGAAACAATATGCCTGCCAAACTCTCCTTCTCCCTCCGGCGGTCCCACCACTCCACCCCGTGTGAAAAAATCTGCATGCATGACTCTCCTCCCCCCACGCTCGTCCAATCCGTTGTGACCAGCAATATTTCCACCCCTTCGCTCCCCCGTAATTTACTCCAACAAATATGCCCACGTAGCTGTTACTTAACTGCAGGTGCATTGGGTCACTGACATATGGGCCCAACAGGGGTCTGGCCCACATGTCAGTGACGCAACTGGACCTGCAGTTAAGTCAGTGCAGCTCAGTCCATATCTTACGTAGGTGTGCCATTGCTCGCTATAAATACTGCGCCTCCCACGACATCGCTATCTCCTCCCCCTCACGTTCACGTTCATCGCTATCTCCTCCCCCTCCCTCTCACGTCGATCCTCCAGCGACTCCGGCATGGTGAACGGGTAGCACGTCTCGTACTTGATGTTCTCCGCCAAGGGCCAGCAGTGACCGCTGCACGCATCCGTGAGGTGATGCACCATGTCCGCCGGCGAGCCACAAAACGGCATCGGGCACTCATAGCAGTGGACGAAGGGCTCCTTGGAGGCATCGACCAGGCCGTCCATGAAACGGGAGTGGCTGTAGGGGACGTTGCGCCAGTTGAATATATGAGCAAGTTACTACGAGATTTAATCCGAATAAGCACAAAATAAATCATGAATTCTACCACGATTTCGAACAGGAAGGACAGAAACACATACGGTGCAACGGGAGCAGCACCGTTGGCGTTGAGGTTGTCGCCCATGTCCAAACACCACGTAGACACGGTCTTTGAGCATGGTTCGTAGTCGTTCCATGCTTGGGCATTGAAGTTTGTAACTATTTTAGATTAGAATATACTACTCCTCCGGTGCTAGTAGTAGAGCAGAGTCCTACTCTACTCAAGCAAGTTAGGGCATAGCACTGTAGGGAGTACCAGTACTGTGATCACTCAAGCAAGTTGTCTGGCATCGACATGACCCTACGCTGCTGGTATGTGTCTCGTAAGTCAAGCGGCATGCTGTAGTCATCATCACCTGTCCACTTCCCGCAGCACATATTCGCTTCTCCATCTTTGTCCGCACATAATCTCGTCCAATCTTCCATCCCCGCTAAGGCACCTCCCCCCTCGTCCGTAACCCAAGCACTAACGATGGCAGAACCGAGCAGCGTCCGCCGAAAGAGTGGCTGGAATTTGCTCCCCACAAAGGTAATCAAGCTCATTGTTTCGCGTGTGGACAATCTCAGTACCATGCCGCTCGCCGCGTGCTCGTCGGGGCTGTACCGTTTACTCAAAGCCCTCAGGCCGGAGCTTTTTAAGCCAGCTCCTTGCTTGCTGATGCCGCCTGATCTTCAGAAATGGCGTGTCACGCAGCATAACGATCGTAGGGTGGCGAGCATCAACCCCCTTGACTGCGATCCGATCCCCGTCAGCCTCAACTACATTAACGGTATGTACTGGGTCGGCATGAACACGTCTTGGATGGTGCTCGTCGACGGTCGCGGCAGCTGGATGCTCGTGGAGGTCTACACCCGGCGATTGATCCCCCTTCCTTCGATTAACACTGCACTGCTTTGGCACCGCGGCCCAGAATACTCGGAATCTTACAGTAGCCAACATGATACCAAGTTTGATTTGCTCAAGGTTGTAATCTGCCAAGTGCCCACAAGATCTGCGAATTATAAAGACTTCAGGCTAATTGCGTTCTTCAACCGCGGTCTCGCCTATCTGACAGGTCACTGCGGTAAGTGGATAAATCTGCACGTCCATCGCAGGATCATACATCCTCCATGGTTCTCTGATGCCATTGAACACAAGGGCTTCATTTACGCTGTCGACTCCTTCTATGGCTGGACGTATTGCTGGCCTACTCCAGTCATCGCTACAAACGGCTGTTACAGCAGTATGTTACTTTCCTATGATATCATGATGGCTTGCTTATATTACTGTCAACATTTGCTGAAAAAATATTCATGCTCATAACATGCTGTTCTTAAGATTGACTAAATCAAGAGCCCTTTTTTATTTGACTCCAACTTGATATGATGTTGTAGGCCGCCTGGTGTCCCTACCCTTCCTAATCCCAGAACCTTTCAAAGAAAAGCGGCATGGCAGTTGCAGGTGGTTCCTGGCTCGATCAGACGACGGCGAAAGATTGATGATCGTTCGCACGTACCGGACGTGTTGTTTCGCGGAATACAATCACAGTCACTGCAAGGTCTTTGAGCAGGATCCCAGCTTCTCTGGGCCTTCAGGAATTTTTGACTGGAGGCTGGTAAGTAGCCTTGGTACACGCTCTCTGTTTGTCGGACTGAATTATCCGATTAACCAGGAGATAACCGACGGCAAGGATCATGATGGCAGCGCGGTTTCGTTCATCAGGCAAAACTGTGTGTACACAGCGTACCATGCGTCTCTGCATGCACCATACCCTGATATGTGCCGCCACGCTCTGCAGCCCAAAGTAGGAGAGAGGGTCGCAAGTATCAGACTTCGACCTGCTGGCTGGAGTTTCCCCCGTCAGGCACCCATCTGGTTCAAGCCGTCAGCCAATCTCCACAGCTTAATAAATAGTAACGTCTAACTGAGCCAGTTAGTTAGATGCGTACACTTGGTGTAGTAGGATCTTTATTTAGTTTGATGCATACACTTGTTCTTTTTTGGTAGCCCTTTTGTAATGATGGCTGATGTTTGGTTTGGAAGAGAGAGTTGTGTCTTCACACTTCTGGCCTGCTTACTGCTTCTGTTGCACCCCCAGCCCTGGTTGCTGCTGCTGTTTTCAATGTACAATCAGTAGTATATTTCGTCTGTTGGTTGAATAAATGTGTTGTTAGAACGACAAACACAATGTTTTGGAAGTCGTTGCACGGTTCGATCCTTTAGTGCCCTGTACCGTACGTAGCGCATACTATTTTTCGTACGGAACACATTTTCCACTTGTTGATAACATGCAGCCCACTGATGAAGGCCCAATAGAGAAGCCCATAATTAACTGGAAGGGAGGCTCTCACATGAATCCGGCCCAGGTACATGCTCATGGTCCCCTAAACATAAATAAGTAAATAAATAAATAAATAAAGCTAAATGCTCATGCACCAGTTCTTTGGGAAAATAGGTAGCCCAGTATTTCTTTTTGAAGAATACCCAAGCTAGGCCTATTTGTTTTCTCCGAATTACTGGGCTGCAAATCTTTCAAGACGAGGAGGGATGCATTCCGGCCTGGCTTAAGAGTATGGTCAATGTCTGTTAAAAGTAATATCAAAAGGGGTTGAAAATTCCAAAAAAATTATAGCAAATGGGATATAAGTTTCTTTTTTTGTTTTTGTTCTTCACTGATATCTTATACGTATTTCATTGGATTTAACATGACATAGTACTAATTTATTTTTAAATTTGTTTTAGTATGGCTATTAATTTTTGGATTAAGAATATTTCGTTCCCCAGCAAAAATTTGCGAATTTTCAAAATTTCCCACATATTTAGTTAATTTTTTAACCCTGGTACTGACCAGAAAATGGCCAACAATTCTAAAAATGGAAAACGGGCTGCAATAAATTCCATATGAATTAGAAAATGAGTAAAAATTATAAAAATAATAGAAAATGGGCTGTACACGCCATAGATTTCGAGGTTGACTTGTTTACGCAAGGCTTTGTCAGTGAACACACGATTCTAGCAGCAGTGACTGTTGGATGTCTATCCAACGGCCGACGTGCTTCTTCAATCTCTAATCTTCCTGCTCCAGCCGCCTAAACTAGCGCTGGCGGGACTGCCTGCTCCCTCCTCTTGTGGCCCGCTGTGATGCCGCGCAGGCTTCCCCGGCCCACCCTATTCCCTCCGTTGGCCTGGCCGCACACATTCAACTGCCTCCTTATTACGCGAAAAAATATTCCTCCCACTGACATCTAGGGTGCACTGGTTGGGAGGCTAACGTGTGGGTCTACTAAGTTGACGCGTACGCAGGGCTTGCCAACTTAGTCAACAAACGATTCTAGCAGCAGTAACCATTAGATTTGAATCGAACGGTCCTGCTGCTTCATCAATCGCTGCTCTTCTTGCACCAGCCGCCCAAACCAGCGCCGGGGAGACCGCCTGCTCCTGCCTCCAGTGGCCGGCTGTGCTGCCGCTGAAGCCTCATCGCCCCCAACTACTCCCACCGCTAGCCAGGCCCTACGGCGACGGCAGCCTCACACTGCAGTCGAACCAGTGAACCCTCGTACTCCTCTCCGCGTGGGCATCCACTACCGCGTCTTCCCCGGCTCCGCATTGTCCCCTTCCTAGGCCTCGCCGTCGTCCACCGCCTTGGTGCTCTCGACGCGGCGTGGTCAACGTGGTCAACGACATTCCATCGGAAGAGTACTGTACATGGAGAGGCTGATAGCTGGGTCCACGGCCACATCCCAGTTTTTGTGTGATTTGCCAAGTAAGTCGCTTTGTCAGGCCTGTTGGGCTGCAAATCTTTCAAGACGAGGAGAGTTTTCATTCGGCTGGCCGAGAAAATGGCCCATCAGTAATGAGAAATGGGCTGTACATTTTTAAAACACATCAAACCGGCAATTAGTTTCAAATATCTTTTTTCATTTCGAGATTTTAAATTAGAGGATTTGTTGGATTTTATATTGATATACATTTATTTTTAAAATCAGTTTGAATGTGAGTCAAAATTTCAGGATTAAAAACAGTTCAGACCGCACCGAAATATGCAAAATTTCGTATAATTTTTTAACCGTGGCCACAATATGGGCTGCAATGCTAACAAAAAGAATATGGGCTCCAAAAAAACCTTAATAATTAGCAAATGGACTGTAAATTATTAGAAATAATGGCAGATGGGCTGTATGCTGTTTTCCACGGATTTGAGGCTTTCCTAAAAAAGGTTGACGCACAAGTAGTGACTATTGGATGGCCATCCAACGGCCGTCGTGCTTCTTGAATCTCTGCTCTTCCTGCTCCAGCCGCTCAAACAAGCGCCGGTGGGACTGCCTGCTCCCTCCTCCCCACGGCCGGCTCTACTGCCGCACAGGCCTCACCGCCCCATCGTACTCCCATCGCTGGCCTAGCCATCCCTCTACTCACCCACACCTGCTGTTATTCTCCGGCGATGGCAGACGAACCAGTAAACCCTCGTACAGTCGTACTCCCCTCCGCGTGGGAAACAACTACCTAGTCTTCCCTGCCTCCGTGTCGTTCCCTTCCTAGGCCTCTCCATCGTCCACCGCCCTGGTGCTCTCGGCGTGGCCTAGTCAACGTGGTCAACGACCAACATGCATCTAAAGTGGACTGTACGTGGAGAGGCCAACAGCTGGGTCCACGGCCGCACGCAAGGAAATGCCTCCTTATTACGCGCAAAATAATGATTCCTCCACCTGACATCAGGGACCCACTGAAAGGGCCTCTGTATTTCGTGAAAAAAACGTTACCGCCGCTGACAGCTTGGACCCACCAGCTATATCTTTGCACGCAAGGAAGTGCCTCCTTATTACGCACAAAAAAATGATTACCCCCTATTAGCTGGGACCCAGTATAGTGGCAGGCTGACTTGTGGGCCTACTAAGTTGATGGGGATGGAGGGCTTTATCAACTTAGTCAATATGCACGATTCTAGCTCCAGTGACCATACGATGTCCATCCAACGACCGTAGTGCTTTTTCAACCTCTGGTCTTCTTGCTCCAGCCTCCCAAACTAGCGCCGGTCGTGCCTCGTGCTCCTGCCTCCCATGGCCGGCTGCGATGCGGTGGAGGCCTCACCGCCCCCTACTACTCCCACCGCTGGCCAGGCCATCCCTCTACTCACCCACACCCCCTGTTATTCTAAGACGACGACAGCCTCACACCGCAGCGAATCAGTGAACCCTCATACTCCTCTATGCGTGGGCATGCACTGCCGCGTCTTCCCCGGCTCCGCGTCGTCCCCTTCCTAGGCCTCGCCGTCGTCCACCGCCCTAGTGCTCTCGGCACGGCATGGTCAACGTGGTCAGGAAACGGCTTCCATCGGACGTGGACTGTACGTGGAGAGGCTGACAGCTGGGTCCACGACCGCAGCAAGGAAGTGCCTCCTTATTACGTGCAAAATAATTATTCCCCCACCTGACAGCGGGGACCCACCGGACGGGCCACCGTATTTCATGAAAAAAACGTTTCCCCCCTGACTACTGGGACCCACCAGCTACACCTTCGCACGCAAGGAAGTGCGCCAGAAAAAAAAAACGATTCGCCCTCCTGACTTCTGGGACCCACCAGCTACATCTTCACACGCAAGGAAGTGCCTGACAGTCGGGACCCACCTGGTCGAAGCGTACGTAGTGTTGTCATTCTGGTTGCGAACGTGTACGTACATATTGGTCGATGTAGAGGTGCGCACGTGTCGTAGTAGAGGCGCACGCGTGTTGTAGTAGAGGCGCGCACGTAGCATGTACACGTACATACAGTGGCCAGGGTGCAAGAAAGAAAATACGACCACGTATGTGTACATACGGGCGGGGTCTCGAACGCCTACTCGCGCATACGTACGGTCAGGGCTCGTGTACATGGCTGGGTCGGAACGGAGAAATAGTGTCGTCGTCGTGTTCATGGGGAGGCAACGAAATGCGTCGTGTTCATGGGGAGGCAATGGAATGCGCCGTGTTCATGGGGAGGCAACGGAATGCTCGTGTTCATCGGGAGGCAACAGAACGCGTGGGAGCCAACCGGCTGGGTCGGAACAGAATGCGTGGTCGTGTTCATCGGGAGGGCTTGGACGGAACATGTGATGGAAACGAGGCCTGGCGTACCGCAGAACGGAGGAAACGGACCTCCTACGGTCGAAACAGGGGTCCTGTTGATCGGGAGGGGTGTGGCGTACCGCAAAACGGAGGAAACAAACCTCCTACGGTCGAAACGGGGGTCCTGTTGATCGGGAGGGGTGTGGCGTACCGCAAAACGGACGAAACTGACCTCCTACGATCGAAACGGGGGTCCTGTTCATCGGGAGGGGTGTGGCGTACCGCAAAACGGGACTCCACAGGATACTGTTCATCTCCACCGTCGACCTCCTCCAGCCTCCACATGCTCCTGTTCATCCAGCCTCCACCGCACGCTACTCCACCGGCTACTGTTCAACCACCCCTCCACCGTCTACTGTTCATCCAGCCCTCCACCACACCACGGGGTCCTGTTCATCTAGAGGCAACACCACCGCTCACTATTCATCCAACCCCCCCCCCCTGCAACGCTCACTCTTCATCCAATCGATCGGCTTCAGTTAGTAGCAGCAGTGAAGGAATCGCTCGATTGGGTTCAGTTAACAGCCATCGATCGATCGCTCGGGTTCAGTAACGCGTAGCCTGCAGTGAAATCGCTCGGGTTCAGTTAGAGCCCAACGCCTCGCTCGGGTTCAGTTAGAGCCAACGCCTCGCACACACGCGCGTACGTGTACGAGAGAAACGCGCATCGCTCGACCCCCGACGTCCCACCGTAACCGGGAACTCCCCAAAATTTTCCTCGCCCTCGCTTCTACCACGGTTTTTTCCGTCATGGACGGCCCAAAGAATGTCATGCAGCTGCGTCTCTGGCCCGCCCAGGACGAAAAGCCCATTTTCTGTCATGATTTTTTGTCATAGAAGTAGGAGCCCACCACATCTATGATGATACCGGGTTTTGTCACAATTATCGTCATAGAAGTGTCATATGTATGACAGAGAAAAATTTCGTTCGGCCCAAAATGTCACAGATGTGTCTTTTTTGTAGTGATGTGAGAGCCACTCAACATTTTCATCATGGTCTTCTCCTCTCGACCCCCAAAGAAAAGAAAAGAAACAAAACTATTTACGCAGGAAAGCTCCCAACAAGCAAAAGAAGAACGAGAAATCTTTTGGGGTTTTCTTTTTAATTATAACTACTACATGCATGGAAAGTAAACTAGCTAAAAGCTACAATTTTTTTTTGGTTTTTAGTAAGTTTTTTTCAAACACACAAGAAGAAGGCTGGAAAGCAAAATAAACTAGCATGGATAGTACAATGAAAAAGTATGAGCACCGACAACTAGAATGAGTGTGTGAACATGAATGTAATGTCGGTGAGGATTACGTACTCCCCCAAGCTTAGGCTTTTGGCCTAAGTTGGTCTATGGCCACGGCAGGCCTGGTGGATATCCAAAGTTGCAGTTGGGGTCGTACTGAGATGCAGCAGCTACTGCCTGACGAGCTGCAGCTTGGAGGCGAGCTGCCTCCGTCCTCCTCTCGTACTCGTTCGCCTCCTCCCTAGTTATAACATATCTCCTTTTTGCCTGAAAGTCAAAAAAATTAGGAGCAGAGAGAGCAACATGGACAGTGTGCCGTCGGTCAAAGATTAGTCTGTACTAGAGGAACTGATCATTCCTCTCAACAAACTGATGGCGAACCATGGCATTATAATCTAGATAAGCAGGAGGCAATTCCATATCATTCTCATGTATGGGTATCTCAAGAAAATTAGCTACACGACTTGCATAAATTCCACCAAACAAGTCTCCACTTAAACTATTAAGATGCAACCTACGTGCAACAATAGCCCCCAAGTTATATTGTTTATCACCTAATACAACACTCTTGAGGACACTAAGATCTGGAACGCACATGTGGCAAGCCTCATCTTTACCGTTAATGCATCTACCCACGAAGAGAGGAAAATAATGTATGGAAGGAAAATGAATGCTCCCTATGGTAACTTGTGTGATTTCCCTAGATTCCCCCACAGTAATACTAGCAAGAAAGTCTTTATATTCAGATTTGCGAGGTTCACTAACATTGCCCCAGTGCGGGAGTTTACAAGCAGTACTAAAATCTTCTCGGTCCATGGTATATGATTGATCATAAAGATCAAATAGGACAGTGTGAGAATTGTGCGAGGCTGTAAATTTAAACCTTCTCACAAATGAATCGGTTAGGTAGCGGTATTGCGGGCACTTATCTGTCACGAAGCCCTCAAGATCAGCGTTACGCACATACGCGTCAAATTCTTCCTTGATGCCTGCATGGATCATAAACTCCTCTTACGGCCATTCGCAAGGCCGCACTTGAGCTTCCCTCGGTAGTTCATAGTCCGGCTCACGTATAGTGAGCCTAGATGCATGCTTTCTTGAGGAACCACCTTGGTACATTTTCCTAAACATATTTCTTCCTCTGAAAAATTTCTGAAATTTTTAGTAACTCAAAATAAAAGTGAACCAAACTCAACAAGATTGATAGCAACTACTCCCACTAGTGCCTAGAGGCCGTATCATGCATTAAAACTACTTTTGACCACATAAATTTGACATGCAAGCTCAAGAACATGGTCACTTAAGCAGCAAAAAAGTGCAATAAATAAAGCACTAGAACAAAAACTAATTGGACCATTGGAGGAGTCACATACGGAAGAACAGTCCCCCAAAGCAGTTTTGTGAATGGAGCTTTGAGAAAGGAGATCGAAAATAGCAGCAAGATGAGCTAGAACTTGGGTTTGAGCTGGTGGAGGATTTTTTTGTAGGAAGACAAAGTGTGTGGGTGCAAGAATAAGTGGAGGGGGCTAACATGGGGTCCATGAGGCAGGGGGGCGCGCCCCAGGGGGGCGGGCGCATGATACATCTCCAACGTATCTATAATTTTTGATTGTTCCATGCTATTATATTATCTGTTTTGGATGTTAATGGGCTTATTTATACACTTTTATATTATTTTTGGGACTAACCTACTAACCCAAGGCCCAGTGCAAATTGCTGTTTTTTTGCCTATTTCAGTGTTTCGCAGAAAAAGAATATCAAACAGAATCCAAACGAAATAAAACCTTCAGGAGACTTATCTTTGGAACAAACGTGATCTAGGGGACTTGGAGTGGACGTCAAGCAACCAACGAGGAAGCCACGAGGCAGGGGGCGCGCCCTCTACCCTCGTGGGCCCCTCGTGGCTCCACCGACCTACTTCTTCCTCCTATATATATATATATATATATATATATATATATATATATATATATATATACCCCAAAAACATCTAGGAGCACCACGAAACCCTATTTCCACTGCCGCAACCTTCTGTACCAAAGAGATCCCATCTTGGGGCCTTTTCCGGAGCTCCGCCGGAGGGAGAATCGATCACGAAGGGCCTCTACATCAACTCCATGGCCCCTCCTATGATGTGTGACTAGTTTACTTGAGACCTTCGGGTCCATAGTTACTAGATAGATGGCTTCTTCTCTCTCTTTGGATCTCAATACAACGTTCTCCTCGATCTTCTTGGAGATCTATTCGATGTAACTCTTTTTGCGGTGTGTTTGTCGAGATCCGATGAATTGTGGGTTTATGATCAAGTTTATCTATGAACAATATTTGATTCTTCTTTGAAATCTTTTGTGTATGATTGGTTTATCTTTACAAGTCTCTTCGAATTATCAGTTTGGTTTGGTCTACTAGATTGATCTTTCTTGCAATGGGAGAAGTGCTTAGCTTTGGTTCAATCTTGCGGTGTCCTTTCCCATTGACAGTAGGGGCAGAAAGGCACATATTGTATTGTTTCCATCGAGGATAAAAATATGGGTTCTATATCATATTGCTTGAGTTTATCCCTCTACATCATGTCATCTTGCCTAATGCATTACTCTGTTCTTATAAACTTAATACTCTAGATGCATGCTGGATAGCGGTCGATGTGTGGAGTAATAGTAGTAGATGCAGAGTCATTTTGGTCTACTTGTCGCGGATGTGATGCCTATATACATGATCATGCCTAGATATTCTCATAATTATGCACTTTTCTATCAATTGCTCGATAGTAATTTGTTCACCCACCGTAATACTTATGCTATCTCGAGAGAAGCCACTAATGAAACCTATGACCCCCGGGTCTATCTTTTATCATATAAGTTTCCAATTTATTCTACTTTGCAATCTTTTACTTTCAATCTATATCATAAAAATACCAAAAATATTTATCTTATTATTATTATCTCTAGATCTCACTCTCGTAAGTGACCGTGAAGGGCTTGACAACCCTTTTATCGCGTTGGTTGCGAGGTTCTTATTTGTTTGTGTAGGTACGAGGGACTTGCGTGTAGTCTCCTACTGGATTGATACCTTGGTTCTCAAAAACTGAGGGAAATACTTACGCTACTTTGCTGCATCACCCTTTCCTCTTCAAGGGAAAACCAACGCAGTGCTCAAGAGGTAGCAAGAAGGATTTCTGGCGCCGTTGCCGGGGAGATCTACATCAAGTCAAGACATACCAAGTACCCATCACAAACTCTTATCCCTCGCATTACATTATTTTCCATTTGCCTCTCGTTTTCCTGTCCCCCACCTCACCCTTGCCGTTTTATTCGCCCTATTTTTCCACCCCTCTTCTATTTTCTAGTTCATCTTTTTTTCGCTTGCTTCTTGTGTGCTTGTGTGTTGGATTGTTTGTCACGATGGCTCAAGATAATACTAAATTGTGTGAATTTTCCAATACCAACAATAATGATTTTATTAGCACTCCGATTGCTCCTCTTACCGATGCTGAATCTTGTGAAATTAATGCTGCTTTGCTGAATCTTGTCATGAAAGATCCGTTTTCTGGCCTTCCTAGTGAAGATGCCGCTACCCATCTGAATAGCTTCGTTGATTTGTGTGATATGCAAAAGAAGAAAGATGTGGGTAACGATATTATTAAATTGAAGCTATTTTCGTTTTCTCTTAGAGATCATGCTAAAACTTGGTTTTTGTATTTGCCTAAAAATAGTATTGATTCTTGGAACAAGTGCAAAGATGCTTTTATCTCTAAGTATTTTCCTCTCTCTAACATCATCTCTCTTAGAAATGATATTATGAATTTTAAGCAACTTGATCATGAACATGTTGCACAAGCTTGGGAGAGGATGAAATTAATGATACGTAATTGCCCTACACATGGTTTGAATCTTTGGATGGTTATACAAAATTTTTATGCCGGATTGAATTTGATTCTAGAAATCTTTTAGACTCGGCTGCGGGAGGCACTTTTATGGAAATCACCTTAGGAGAAGCTACTAAACTCCTAGATAATATTCTGGTTAATTATTCTCAATGGCACAGTGAAAGATCTACTAGTAAAAAGGTGCATGCTATAGAAGAAATCAATGCTTTGAGTGGAAAGATGGATGAACTTATGAAATTGTTTGCTAATAAGAGTGTTTCTTATCATCCTAATGATATGCCTTTGTCTACTTTGATTGAGAATAATAATGAATCTCTGGATGTGAATTTTGTTGGTAGGAACAATTTTGGTAATAACACATATAGAGGTAATTTTAATCCTAGGCCATTTCCTAGTAATTCCTCTAATAATTATAGTAATTCCTACCACAATTTTTATGGAAATTATAATAAGATGCCCTCTGATTTTTAATCTAATATCAAAGAATTTATTAGTTCGCAAAAGAGTTTCAATGCTTTGATTGAAGAAAAACTGTCTAAAATTGATGAGTTGGCTAGGAACGTGGATAGAATTTATCTTGGTGTTGATTCTTTGAAACTTAGATCTATTCCACCTAAGCATGATATAAATGAGTCTCTCAAAGCCATGAGAATTTCCATTGATGAGTGCAAAGAAAGAACCACTATGATGCGTGCTAAAAAGGATTGCTTTGTGAAAGCGTGTTCTTCTAGTTTTGATGATAATAAGGATGAAGATCTAAAAGTGATTGATGTGTCTCCTATTAAATCTTTGTTTTGTAATATGAATCTTGATAATGATGGGACTGGAGATGAGTCAACTTTAGTTAAAAGGCGTCCCAATGATTCAGAGTTTTTAGATCTTGATGCAAAAATTAATAAAAGTGGGATTGGAGAGGTCAAAACTTTAAATAGCAATGAACCCTCTATTTTGGATTTCAAGGAATTTAATTATTATAATTGCTCTTTGATAGATTTTATTTCCTTGCTGCAACCTGTGCTAAATTCTCCGCATGCTTATAGTCAAAATAAAGCTTTTACCAAACATATCGTTGATGCTTTACTGCAATCTTATTAAGAAAAGCTTGATTTGGAAGTTTCCATCCCTAGAAAACTTTATGATGAGTGGGAACCTACTATTAAAATTAAAGATCATTAATGCTATGCTTTATTTGATTTGGGTGTTAGTGTTTCCATGATTCCAAAAACTTTGTGTGATGTGTTAGGTTACCGTGAATTTGATGATTGTTCTTTAAACTTGCACCTTACAGATTCCACTATTAAGAAACCTATGGGAAGAATTAATGATTTTCTTATTGTTGCAAATAGGAATTATGTGTCGTAGATTTCATTGTTCTTGATATTGATTGTAATCCTTCATGTCCTATTATTCTTGGTAGGCCTTTCCTTAGAACGATTGGTGCAATTACTGATATGAAAGAAGGAAATATTAGATTCCAATTTCCATTAAGGAAAGGTATGGAACACTTTCCTAGAAAGAAAATTAAATTACCTTATGAATATATTATGAGAACCACTTATGGATTGCATACCAAAGATGATAATACCTCGATCTATTCTTGCTTTTATGCCTAGCTAGGGGCATTAAACAACATCGCTTGTTGGGAGGAAACCCAATTTTATTTTTGCTTCTTACTTTCTGATTATGTTTAGTAATAAGTAATTCATATAGACTCTGTTTAGATGTGGTTTTATGCTTTTAATTAGTGTTTGTGCCAAGTAGAACCTTTGGGAAGACTTGGGGAAAGTCTTTGCGATCTTGCTGTAAAAAACAGAAACTTTAGAGCTCACGAGATTTGCTTCCATTTTTTACTAGAGAGTGAGATTAAGTTGATTCTTTTCGCATATGATTAATAGATAAATTCCTCACGTCCAGCAATTTATTTTAGAATTTTTGGGATTATAGAAGTATTCGAAACCTACAGAGTACTACAAACTATTCTGTTTTTGTTAGTTTCTGTTTTTCGTGTGTTGTTTGCTTATTTTGATGAATCTATGCCTAGTATCAGAGGTTATGAACCATAGAGAAGTTGGAATACAGTAGGTTTAACACCAAAATAAATAAAGAATGAGTTCATTACAGTACCTTAAGTGGTGGTTTGTTCTCTTATACTAACGAAGCTCATGAGATTTTCTGTTTAAGTTTTGTGTTGTGAAGTTTTTAAGTTTTGGGTAAAGATTTGATGGATTATGGAATAAGGAGTGGCAAGATACTAAGCTTGGGGTTGCCCATGGCACCCCAAGGTAAAATTCAAGGACAACCAAAAGCCTAAGCTTGGGGATTCCCCGGAAGGCATCCCCTCTTTCATCTTCTTCTATCGGTAACTTTACTTGAGGCTATATTTTTATTCACCACATGATATGTGTTTTGCTTGGAGCACCTTGTATGATTTGAGTCTTTGATTTTTAGTTTACCACAATCATCCTTGCTGTACACACCTTTTGGAAGAGACTCACATGAATTGAAATTTATTAGAATAATCTATGTGCTTCACTTATATCTTTTGAGCTAGATAATTTTGCTCTAGTGCTTCACTTATATCTTTTAGAGCACGGTGGTGGTTTTATTTTATAGAAATTATTGATCTCTCATGATTCACTTATATCATTTTGAGAGTCCTTTGGAACAGCACGGTAATTTGCTTTGGTTATGAAACTAGTCCTAATATGATAGGCATCCAAGATGTGTATAATAAAAATTATCATAGAAAGTGCATTGAATACTATGAGAAGTTTGATACTTGATAATTGTTTTGAGATATAAAGGTGGTGATATTAGGGTGTGCTAGTTGAGTAATTGTGAATTTGAGAAATACTTGTGTTGAAGTTTGCAAGTCCCGTAGCATGCACGTATGGTAACCGTTGGGTAACAAATTTGAAACATGAGGTGTTCTTAGATTGTCTTCCTTATGAGTGGCGGCCGGGGACGAGCGATGGTATTTTCCTACCAATCTATCCCCTAGGAGAATGCACGTAGTGCTTGGTTTTTGATGACTTGTAGACTTTTGCAATAAGTATGTGAGTTCTTTATGACTAATGTTGAGTCCATGGATTATACGCACTCTCACCCTTCCATCATTGCTAGCCTCCTCGGTACCGTGCATTGCCCTTTCTCACCTTGAGAGTTGGTGCAAACTTCGCCGGTGCATCCTAACCCCGTGATATGATATGCTCTATCATGCATAAACCTCCTTATATCTTCCTCAAAACAGCCACCATACCTACCTATTATGGCATTTCCATAGCCATTCCGAGATATATTGCCATGCAACTTTCCACCGTTTCATTCATGACACGCTTCATCATTGTCATATTGCTTTGCATGATCATGTCGTTGACATCATATTTGTGGCAAAGCCACCATGCTTACTTTCTCATACATGTCACTCTTGATTCATTGCCCTTCCCGGTACACCGCCGGAGGCATTCATATAGAGTCATATCTTGTTCTAGTATCGAGTTGTAATCATTGAGTTGTAAATAAATAGAAGTGTGATGATCATCATAAATAGAGCATTGTCCCAAATAAAAAAAGAAAGGCCAAAAAAAGAAAGCCCCCCCTCCCAAAGAAAAGAAATAAAAGGAGCAATGTTACTATCCTTTTTTCCACACTTGTGCTTCAAAGTAGCACCATGATCTTTATGATAGAGAGTCTCTTGTTTTGTCACTTTCATATACTAGTGGGAATTTTTCATTATAGAACTTGGCTTGCATATTCCAATAATGGGCTTCCTCAAATGCCCTAGGTCTTCATGAGCAAGCAAGTTGGATGCACACCCACTTAGTTTCTTTTGTTGAGCTTTCATACATTTATAGCTCTAGTGCATCTGTTGCATGGCAATCCCTACTCCTTGCATTGACATCAATTTATGGGCATCTCCCTAGCCCGTTGATTAGCCTCGTCAATGTGAGACTTTCTCCTTTTTTTCTTATCCACATAACCCCCTATCATTATTCTATTCCACCCATAGTGCTATATCCATGGCTCACACTCATGTATTGCGTGAAAGTTGAAAAAAGTTTGAGATTACTAAAGTATGAAACAATTTCTTGTCTTGTCATCGGGGTTGTGCATGATGAGAGCATTCTTGTGTGACGAAAATGGAGCATGACCAAACTATATGATTTTGTAGGGATGAACTTTCTTTTGCCATGTTATTTTGAGAAGACATGATTGCTTAGTTAGTATGCTTGAAGTATTATTATTTTTATGTCAATATTAAACTTTTGTCTTGAATCTCTCGGATCTGAATATTCATGCCACAATAAAGAAAATTACATTGAGAATTATGCTAGGTATCATTTACCTACTCGAGGACGAGTAGGAATTAAGCTTGGGGATGCTTGATACGTCTCCAACATATCTATAATTTTTTATTATTCCATGCTATTATATTATCTGTTTTGGATGTTAATGGGCTTATTTATACACTTCTATAATATTTTTGGGATTAACCTACTAAACCAAGGCCAGTGCAAATTGCTGTTTTTTTTGCCTATTTCATGTTTTCGCAGAAAAGGAATATCAAATGGAATAAAACCTTTGGGAGAGTTATTTTTGGAACAAACGTGATCCAGGGGACTTGGAGTGGACGTCAAGCAACCAACAAGGAAGCCACGAGGCAGGGGGGCGCGCCCTCCACCCTCGTGGGCCCCTCGTGGCTCCACCGACCTACTTCTTCCTCCTATATATATATATTCATATACCCCGAAAACATCCAGGAGCACCACGAAACCCTATTTCCACCGCCGCAACCTTCTGTACCTAAGAGATCCCATCTTAGGGCCTTTTCCGGAGCTCCGCCAGAGGGGGAATCGATCACGGAGGGCCTGTACATCAACTCCATGGCCCCCCCGATGATGTGGGAGTAGTTTACTTCAGACCTTCGGGTCCATAGTTACTAGCTAGATGGCTTCTTCTCTCTCTTTGGATCTCAATACAATGTTCTCCTCGATCTTCTTGGAGATCTATTCGATGTAACTCTTTTTATGATGTGTTTGTCGAGATCCGATGAATTGTGGGTTTATGATCATGTTTATCTATGAACAATATTTGATTCTTCTCTGAAATCTTTTATGTATGATTGGTTTATCTTTGCAAGTCTCTTCGAATTATCAGTTTGGTTTGGCCTACTAGATTGATCTTTCTTGCAATGGGAGAAGTGCTTAGCTTTGGGTTCAATCTTTCGGTGTCCTTTCCCAGTGACAGTAGGGGCAGCAAGGCACGTATTGTATTGTTGCCATCGAGGATAAAAAGATGGGGTTTATATCATATTGCTTGAGTTTATCCCTCTACATCATGTCATCTTGCCTAATGCATTACTCTGTTCTTATGAACTTAATACTCTAGATGCATGCTGGATAGCGGTCAATGTGTGGAGTAACAGTGGTAGATGCAGAATCATTTCGGTCTACTTGTCGCGGACGTGATGCCTATATACATGATCATGCCTAGATATTCTCATAATTATGCACTTTTCTATCAATTGCTCGATAGTAATTTGTTCACCCACCGTAATACTTATGCTATCTCGAGAGAAGCCACTAGTGAAACCTGATATGTCTCCAACATATCTATAATTTTTGATTGCTCCATGCTATATTATCTACTGTTTTGGACATTATTGGGCTTTATTATCCACTTTTATATTAGTTTTGGGACTAACCTATTAACCGGAGGCCCAACCCAGAATTGTTGTTTTTTCCTATTTCGGAGTTTCGCAGAAAAGGAATATCAAATGGAGTCCAAACGGAATGAAACCTTCGAGAACGTGATTTTCGGAACGAACATGATCCAGGAGACTTGGACCCTACGTCAAGAAATAAAGGAGGAAGCCACGAGGTAGGGGGGCGCGCCTACCCCCCAGGCGCGCCCTCCACCCTCGTGGGCCCCCTGTTGCTCCACCGACGTACTCCTTCCTCCTATATATACCTACGTACCCCCAAACGATCAAATACGGAGCCGAAAACCCTAATTCCACCGCCGTAACTTTCTATATCCACGAGATCCCATCTTGGGGCCTATTCCGGAGCTCCGCCGGAGGGGGCATCCATCACGGAGGGCTTCTACATCAACACCATAGCCACTCCGATGAAGTGTGAGTAGTTTAGCTCAGACCTTCGGGTCCATAGTTATTAGCTAGATGGCTTCTTCTCTCTTTTTGGATCTCAATACAATGTTCTCCCCCTCTCTTGTGGAGATCCATTCGATGTAATCTTCTTTTTGCAGTGTGTTTGTTGAGACCGATGAATTGTGGGTTTATGATCATGTTTATCTATGAACAATATTTGAATCTTCTCTAAATTATTTTATGTATGATTGGTTATCCTTGCAAGTCTCTTCAAATTATCAGTTTGGTTTGGCCTACTAGATTGATCTTTCTTGCAATGGGAGAAGTGCTTAGCTTTGGGTTCAATCTTGCGGTGTCCTTTCCCAGTGACAGTAGGGGCAGCAAGGCACGTATTGTATTGTTGCCATCGAGGATAACAAGATGGTTTTTTATCATATTGCATGAATTTATCCCTCTACATCATGTCATCTTGCTTAAGGCGTTACTCTGTTTTCATGAACTTAATACTCTAGATGCATGCTGGATAGCGGTCGATGAGTGGAGTAATAGTAGTAGATGCAGGCAGGAGTCAGTCTACTTGTCTCGGATGTGATGCCTATATACATGATCATACCTAGATATTCTCATAACTATGCTCAATTCTATCAATTGCTCAACAGTAATTCGTTCACCTACTGTAAAATACTTATGCTCTTGAGAGAAGCCACTAGTGAAACCTATGGCCCCCGGGTCTATCTTCATCATATTAATCTTCCAATACTTAGTTATTTCCTTTGCTTTTTTACTTTGCTTTTATTTTACTTTGCATCTTTATCACAAAAATACCAAAAATATTATCTTATCATATCTATCAGATCTCACTCTCGTAAGTGACCGTGAAGGGAGTGACAACCCCTTATCGCGTTGGTTGCGAGGAGTTATTTGTTTTGTGCAGGTACGAGGGACTCACGTGTAGGCTCCTACTGGATTGATACCTTGGTTCTCAAAAATTGAGGGAAATACTTACGCTACTTTGCTGCATCATCCTTTCCTCTTCAAGGAAATCCAACGCAGTGCTCAAGAGGTAGCAAAACCTATGGCCCCCGGGTCTATCTTTAATCATATAAGTTTCCAATTTATTTTACTTTCAATCTATATCATAAAAATACGAAAAATATTTATCTTATTATTATTATCTCTGTCAGATCTCACTCTCATAAGTGACCGTGAAGGGCTTGACAACCCCTTTATCGCATTGGTTGCGTGGTTCTTATTTGTTTGTGTAGGTACGAGGGAATTGCGTGTAGTATCCTACTGGATTGATACCTTGGTTCTCAAAAACTGAGGGAAATACATACGCTACTTTACTGCATCACCCTTTCCTCGTCAAGGGAAAACCAACGCAGTGCTCAAGAGGTAGCAGCGCGCCCTCCACCCACGTGGTCACATGGTGGGTCCCCCTGGTGTGTTCTTAGTGCCAAATATTCTTAAATATTCTAGAAAAAATCATATAAAATTTTTAGGACATTTGGAGAACTTTTATTTTCAGGGTATTTTTTATTGCAAGGATAATTCAGAAAATAGACAAAAAATACTATTTTTGCTTTATTTAATCTAAATAACAGAAAGTAAAAAGAGGGTACAGAGAGTTGTGCTTTCTAACTTCATCCATCTCATGCTCATCAAAAGGAATCCACTAACAAGGTTGATCAAGTCCTGTTAACAAACTCTTTCCGAATAACATGAAACCGGAGAATTTTCGAATAGCACTAAGTTACCTCAACGGGGATATGCACGTCCCCAACAATAAGAATATCATATTTCTTCTTGATAGTAGGAAGAAGAAATTCAAAACCTCCAACAGTAATCGTTGAAGTTTTTCCAATAGAATTAATACTGTAGACTTGAGATTGTTTCCTCCGAAAGTGTATCATATGCTCATTACCATTAACATGAAAAGTGGCATTGCCTTTGTTGCAATCAATAACAACCCCTGCAGTATTCAAAAAGGGTCTACCAACAATAATAGACATGCTATCGTCCTCGGGAATATCAAGAATAACAAAGTCCGTTAAAATAGTAACGTTTGCAACCACAATAGGCACATCCTCACAAATACCGACATGTATAGCAGTTGATTTATAAGCCATTTGCAAAGATATTTCAGTAGGTGTCAACTTATTCAAATCAAGTCTACGATATAAAGAGAGAGGCATAACACTAACACCGGCTCCGAGATCACATAAGGCAGTTTTAACATAGTTTCTTTTAATGGAGCATGGTATAGTTGGTACTCCGGATCTCCTAGTTTCTTTGGTATTCCACCCTTAAAAGTATAATTAGCAAGCATGGTGGAAATTTGAGCTTCTGGTATCATTCTTTCATTTGTAGCAATATCTTTCATGTACTGAGCATAAGGATTCATTTTGAGCATATCAGTCAGACGCATACACAAAAAGATAGGTCTAATCATTTCAGCAAAGCGCTCGAAATCCTCATCATCCTTTTTCTTGGATGGTTTAGGAGGAAAAGGCATGGATTTCTGAACCCATGGTTCTCTTTATTTATCGTGCTTCCTAGCAACGAAGTCTCTCTTATCATAACGTTGATTCTTTGATTGTGGGTTATCAAGATCAACAACAGGTTCAATCTCTACATCGTTGTTATTGCTAGGTTGAGCATCAACATGAACATCATCATTAATATTATCACTAGGTTCATCTTCATTACCAGATTGTGTTTCGGCATCAGAAATAGAAATATCATTGGGATTCTTAGGTGTGTCAACAACAGGTTCACTAGAAGCATGCAAAGTCCTATCATTTTTCTTTTTCTTCTTCTTAGAAGAACTAGGTGCATCAACATTAGTTCTCTGAGAATCTTGCTCAATTCTCTTAGGGTGGCCCTCAGGATACAAAGGTTCCTGAGTCATTCTACCCTCTCTAGTCACAACTCTAATAGCATTATCATTTTTCTTATTATCTAATTCATTGAGCAAATCATTCTGAGCTTTAAGTACTTGTTCTACTTGAGTGGTAACCATAGAAGCATGTTTACTAATAAGTTTAAGTTCACCTTTAACTCTAGACATATAATCACTCAAGTGTTCAATCATATAAGCATTATGTTTCAATTGTCTACCAACATAAGCATTGAAGTCTTCTTGTTTAACCATAAAATTATCAAACTCATCCAAGCATTGGCTAGTAAATTTAGTAGATGGGATTTCACCCTTATCAAATCTATAGAGAGAATTTACCTTTACTACTTGTGTCGGGTTATCAAGACCATGTATTTCTTCAATAGGTGGTAAATTATTAACATCTTCAGCTTTAATACCTTTTTCTCATAGATTTCTTTGCCTCTTGCATATCTTCAGGACTGAGAAATAAAATACCCCTTTTCTTCGGAGATGGCTTAGGAGTTGGTTCAGGAAGTGTCCAATCATTTTCATTACTCAACATATTATTCAATAGCAGTTCAGCTTGATCAACAATTCTTTCCCTGAAACACAACTAGCACAACTATCCAGGTGGTCTCTGGAAGCATCGGTTGGTCCATTATAAAAGATATCAAGTATTTCATTTTTCTTGAGAGGATGATCAGGCAAAGCATTAAGTAATCGGAGAAGCCTCCACCAAGTTTGTGGGAGACTCTCTTCTTCAATTTGCACAAAATTATATATTTCCCTTAAGGCAGCTTGTTTCTTATGAGCGGGGAAGTATATAGCAGAGAAGTAATAAATCATATCCTGTGGACTATGCACACAACCAGGATCAAGAGAATTAAACCATATTTTAGCATCACCCTTTAATGAGAACGGAAACAACTTAATGATAAAGTAACAACGAGTTTTCTCATCATTAGTGAATGGGGTGGCTATATCATTTAATTTAGTAAGATGTTCCACAAGAGTTTCAGATTCATAGCCATAAAAAGGATCAGATTCAACCAAATTAATTAACTTAGGATCAACGGAGAAATCATAATCCTTATCAGAGATACAGATAGGTGAAGTAGCAAAAGCAGGGTCATATTTCATTCTAGCATTGAAAGACTTTTCTTTCATTTTAGCTAACAGTTTCTTAAGATCATATCTATCATTGCAAGCTAAAAAGTCTCTAGCAGTTTCTTCATCCATAACATAACCCTCAGGCACAACAGACAATTCATATCTAGGGGGAGAATCTTCATCATCACTTTCATCAATATTATCAGTTTCAGTAATTTCATTCTCTCTAACCCTAGCAAGTTATTCATCAAGAAATTCATCTAGTGGCACAATATTATCAAGCATAGAAGTAGTTTCATCATAAGCATCATGCATAGCAGAAGTGGCATCATCAATAACATGTGACATATCAGAATGAATAACAGGTGTAGGTGTCGCAAGTTTACTCATAACAGAAGGTGAATCAAGTGCAGAGCTAGATGGCACTTCCTTACCTCCCCTCGCAGTTGAGGGATAAATCTTGGTTCTTTCATATTTCAAGTTCTTCATAGTGATCAACAGATATAAATCCCAAGTGACTCAAAGAATAGAGCTATGCTCCCCGGCAACGGCGCCAGAAAATTGTCTTGATAACCCATAAGTATAGGGGATCGCAACAGTTTTTTAGGGTAGAGTATTCAACCAAAATTTATTGATTCGACACAAGGGGAGCCAAAGAATATTCTCAAGTATTAAAAGTTGAGTTGTCAATTCAACCGCACCTGAAAGACTTAATATATGCAGCAAAGTATTTAGTAGCAAGGTAATATGGAAGTAACAGTAATGGTGGCAAAAGTAACAGTATTGGTTTTGTAGTGATTGTAACAGTGGCAACGGAGAAGTAACTAAGCAAAGATCAATATGTGAAAAGCTCATAGGCAATGGATCAGTGATGGATAATTATGTCGGATGCGATTCCTCATGCAATAGTTATAACATAGGGTGACACAGAACTAGCTCCAGTTCATCAATGTAATTTGGGCATGTATTCCGAATATAGTCATACGTGCTTATGGAAAAGAACTTGCATGACATCTTTTGTCCTACCTTCCCGTGGCAGCAGGGTCCTATCAGAAACTAAGGGATATTAAGGCCTCCTTTTAATAGAGTACCGGAACAAAGCATTAACACTTAGTGAATACATGAACTCATCAAACTATAGTCATCACCGGGAGTGGTCCCGATTATTGTCACCTCGGGGTTACTGGATCATAAGTCTTCTGTTCAGCCCATGTCTTTTTCTCTGCCGAAAAATGGGTCTTTAGTTTTTCCGACTCAGCTACGCTAAACTGGAATTTTGAGTCAGCTTTCCGGGTCTCGGTTTCCTGAGCCGCTAGCCGGGTCTTTGCATCGTTCAATTGAGACTCCAGTTCAGCAGTAGCAGCTTGTATGAAGCACAGAGTTACCAACACATTTATATCAGGATTACAACAATAAAAGTCCCAAGTCCTTTGCAAGCAACAACACTTGGCACTTGGGGGCTAATGTCTGTCAAAACATTTTTTCAAAGAAATAGCTCTTATGAATAAAGTCCCAAGCACTTTGCAAGTAACACTACTTGGCACTTGGGGGCTAATGCATATTTCTTGTATCTTAGTAATGATGAGCCAGATGTGTTGTAAACAGTCTCAGCCGACTCATGGGGGCTATACAGTGATAAATAGGACCGACTCATTCATGCTGATTAAACCGGCCCTTGGGGACTATGGATGCAAAATTATGCTATTTCAGCATCCGGTTTAGTTTTAAACCGGACTTGGAGGGAGTCTAGGACAGAAATTTATGGATTCTTGTAAGTCTACAGATTATTCAATCTTATGGTAATCAGAAGACTTGGGGGCTGGCAAGATGTACATAACTTATTTAAAGTCGGACGACATACCTCATATTTCTGGTGCATCTGTTTCACCATCTCAATTTCCAAGTCGCGCTGGAGTGTACTTGGTTGAGATAACCAGACAATTTTTCACTGCTACTCAATTGAGCATAGTGGGAGATATCAAACCTCACTTTCCGTCTCTCGATGACTTCTTGCTTGGCAGAATGTTTGGCTAAAACAGATGGGTTCCCCGGTTCAGTAAAACCAGTGCCAGTGATCAGAACGTCGTTAGCACAAGTCTCTGGC
This sequence comes from Triticum aestivum, assembly GCF_018294505.1. Taxonomy (NCBI): domain Eukaryota; kingdom Viridiplantae; phylum Streptophyta; class Magnoliopsida; order Poales; family Poaceae; genus Triticum; species Triticum aestivum. Next base: position 202,984,927 of record NC_057809.1, read on the forward strand.
GGTTTAAGTGAGCTTGACGGTTCAATATTAAAAGAGTCAATGTTGGTTTGATCAATAGAGAGGTCAGGCATCTCAGCTTGAGTGTTAGAAGTAGGATCTTCTGGTTGTTGTTCAGAGGCTTCTGGTGCAGAAGCTTGCTGGTCTGGTTCAGCAATTTTAGGGTCTTTAGCCGGCTTGGTCACCTTTGCTTTCTTGTTAGGCTTTGCTTGTCCACTAAAAGAGTTAGGACAAGTCAGTATAATGGTGAGGATATAAAAGTACATGAGAAAGGTAATTGTTCTTACCCATGGGCAGTCTTGAAAGCCGGTAGCTGGGTTTGAGATAAATTTCCAGAGGAAGAACAAGAAATCTCCTGGAAGTTTGAATCAAAGGAATTGAGTGGCTGTCGAAATAGATCGTCTAGTAAATAAAAGAGTTAAGGTTAAAAGAACCTCGTTTTGGCGTTTTCGAGGAGCGGGAGTGTTTGGTAAACCAGAGGATAATTCTTCACCTCTGCTCATCCGGGTCTGACGTCGACTCTTGTGTTGCTGTCATTTCAAAAGAAAGTGTGGATCTAAATAAGCCAAGGGGTGTGAAAACCTTACTTTCCGGGTTACTCACCGAAGTTTCTGTCTTGGCAAAGGTTCAGAGTCGGAGGAAATAATAGTTACCTCTTCTTCAACTGCTTGGCTGGCTCTCGTGTCATCCTGATAATAGTCAATGTCAATAAGATAGTTGAAAAACAAGCCAAGAGAGTCAAGGGCTACCTCTGACTCAGAGGTGTCATCCAGCTTAAGCAGATCAGAGGCGCTTGGTTTCTTCTTTTTCTTAGTGATCTTCTTGACGGTTTTCCTGGTGGCTTCCTTGGCAGCCCTGGCCTTCTTGGCAGCTTCATGATCATATGCCTTTTTCCAAAAATCATACTTAGCCTGTAAAAGTTATCAAAGGTTGAGTAGAATGTTTGAATAATGAGGTAAAGGTAAATAAGTTCAGAGACTCACATCCGGTGGCGGGTTAATCTTGCAGAAAGGGGCCAGACCAGTTTAATTGCAATCTTCTGGATCTTCATTATTCAGAAGAGACGTAACCATTTCATCTACTGCCTCGTTGGCTAATGGTGCAGAGCTGTGGCGCAGTGGATCCTTTACATCACCAGTGTAAGCGCACATTAAGCCGGAGCGGCGACTCAAAGGGATGATCCGCCAAGAAACCCAGCACCTGACCAGGTCAACACCAGTTAAGCCGTTTCCTAGCAGAGCTGTAACCTTTGCAATGGTAGGAGCAAGTTTTGCCCGTTCAGCGATGGTAAGCTTCTCAGGAAGATTGTGCTTTGAGTCCAGGCGCTCGACATGGTAACCCTAGTAGTGGATTCTCGTCAGCCGGAGAGGTATCTTTGCAGTAAAAGCACGTTTGATTCCAATCCTTTGGGTGACTCGCCAGGAGTGCATAAGGGAAAATGGCGTCTCTTCTGCGTTGAATTGATATTCCACGAAGTTCCAAACTGGGTCCGTTGGTGAACTCATTCTGGTGGTTCAAATAGAAATATTCTCTAAAGAGGTCGATGCTGGGCTCCTCTTGAAGGTATACTTCACAGAAGACTTGAAAGTTACAAATATTTGACACGAAATTGGGTCCGATGTCTTGAGGATGGAGTTGGAAAAAATACAGAACATCTCGGAAAAACTATGAGCTGGGCGGTGAGAAACCCCGGTTCATGTGATCAGTGAATACAATGACTTCGCCATCCTTTGGCTAAGGTCTTTCCACGCTCGGTTCAGGAGTGCGGTAATGCATAACACTCTTTGCGGGTAAGTACCCGACTTTGACAAAGTCTTTGAATGTGACCTCAGTGACGATGGAGGGGACCCAATTGCATGTATAGACTGTCTTTGGCGGCATGGTGAAAGAAGGAAAACCTAAAGGGAGGAAGTAATTTGCCGGTTCAAATCAGTTAGTGAAATCATAAGTTAACAGTTGTAGTATACGTTCAGAATGGCGGCTTAAGTGAGGACTAATGATATATGATTAATTGTAAACCGGATATGTAAGCCGCCATGACACGTACTGGTATTCAAAGATCTGACAAGAGCAAAATTTTACTAAGTATGAAGACAAACAAGTTTTGCAAATTGAAGCTACGAGATTGAATCTGCGGCAGTTTAGGAAAAAGGAAATAAATCCTAAATGTAAAGTGGTGGCAGCAGGAAAGTGGAGGTGCTTGGATGAGATCCGCTGCGACAAGGATATATTCTAGTATAAAAACAGGTGCTAAAACTGCTACCGCGCGAGGTTTGTACTACTTTCAGATCAAAACTATGGTTTTGGGATGATGAAGAGGAAGAACGGTGATGAACATCGATGAACAGAGAAACCCTAATGGAGATCCGTTACAACAGAGATAGAAAAGAAGTACTTACTGGATATATGGAACAGCAAAGAGGCGCTGCAGTTTTCTGGTCCAGTACAGGGTGATGTAGCGGCCGAGGTCGAGGAAGACGATGAGCTTCACAGCGGCGCCGGTGTTCAGAAGCACAGACGCGTCACAAAGGAAGGTGGAAGATGAGAAGGAGAAGAGAGGAGAATGAGAAGAGGGCGGCTTGACCCTATTTATAAGGAAAAGAGTAACAGGTGGGCGCGAAAAACAAGGAGGCCAAATGATGATTATCCAACTACTTGAACGCCTCAATTTTTGGGAGATCATTAAAGATAAATATCCGTTAAAGATACGTTATGTCACGTGCGAAGTTAATGACAGATGATGTCATGGAGTTTTTCCGAAATTTCTGGAGATGATGTCATGACGGGTTACACTGTTTCACAACAGATAAAGAAGGATTTTTCTAAGTGTTGAAGATTGACATGAATAAATTCAAATCAACCTGGGTCCTAATGTTGGGGATATGACTATCAGATATGACCCGCCCAGGAGGGGCCGGGTCATCCCTATGGCGGTTCATCTGGATAAAGTCCAAGAGGATATTAACGATGGCGGTTCGTATATAGGCTTAGTAAAAGGCCTAAACCCGGAGGCAGCTTATAGCCCATAAAGTGTAAACCGCCATGTACATGTAGACTTGTAATGTAAGGCATGTAAGATAAGTCACCGAGCCGGACACGTTGTATGAGACGGCCGGGACTCGTAGGCCGCAGGGCGTCAACCCATGTATATAAGGGGACGTCCTAGCAGCGGCTTAGGGCAAGAGAAAACAAGTCGAAAGCCAGGCAAAGCGTGTTTGCTCCCTGGTAATCGAAACCCTAGCAATATCACCTCAAACTGGAGTAGGCCTTTACCTTCACCGCAAGGGGCCGAACCAGTATAAACTCTCCGTGTCCTTTGTCCGTTTAACCCCTTTAAGCTAACCTCGTCGCAATGGCTCCACAACTAAGTCCTTCCAAGAGGACATCTGCCGTGACACTTCCACGATAGTTATGGTTGGTTTTGTTGCATCCTTCAATGTAATAACTATGAAATGCATTTAGATTCTCATTGACTAGGATTATGTGAGTTTGAGCATATTGTGAAGCACTATAGACCCCGTATACATCTTGGAATTCAACAATGATTGCAACTATTGAATTGTATAGACCATTACATTCGAAGTCAATAGCCTAATATATTTATTTCACAATTACAACAAATGATTAATTCAGTACAAACTAAGAAAACAAATGTGTACTGCCTCCGTTTTTATTTAAGTCCGCGTATTAGCATTGGTCAAAGTCAAGTTTTGTAAACTCTCAGAAAGTGTATAACAAAAAGTATTAACATATACAATATAGTAACAAATAAATACCATTAGATTCATTATTGAATGTACTTTCACATCATACATATTTTTTATGGTAAATGCTTATCTTTTTCTATAAACTTGGTAAAACTTTAGGAAGTTTGACTTCGGTCAAACCTAATATGCAAAGTTAATAAAAACGGAGGGAGTACTAGTAGTTACTATTACTACTCGCTAGTTGCTTAGACCAATCACCCAGCACGCCACACGGGGAGTTCAGTGTCACAAAATTTTGAGGTCGGCGGGAAAATCTCCCATGACCCTGATTCGAGTAGTGCGAAGTTACCATCATAGCCTTCAGAACAGGCCTACGGATGACGCTTGGTAGGGGGCTGTTTTCATAACTTCATGTTCACCCTACCCAGCCAACCCCACCCCAGCACCCAGAGTAGTACACCTAAATACTCCCCATTTTCTATACCCACCACAAAATAGACTTCTCCACGGCACCGCAGCCTTCGTGCTCCTCCCCTTCTAAATCGGCACACTCGTCCACTGCAGCGCATCTGCCTCATCAGCAACCTCGTATGCCGCATTGGAGCCAGTCCACTGTCGTCGTCGTACACGGAGCCTCTTCCCCGACACCGTCTTCCACGATCTCAAATCTGCTTCCCGGAAGCCGACGCCAAGCATAGAAGCACCACCGTCATGGAAAATGAACTGACTCCCATTGCCGACCATGATGCATAGAGGCCGCCATGACCATCGTTCTCCTCCTTGATTGGTAATGTGTGTATTGAATCACTTTGCAGTACATGTGCAGTTCCAATTTTGTTCATACCTACCCTTCAAATTTCCTGGTTGCTATTGTTCCCATAAAAGTAATTGGTTATAGCCTCCATTGTCCAACAAAATATCAACTTGTAATTGTGCGTCGCTCCTGTATCACGCTGTGCTTGGGTAGGTTCTTCATCTGCAACCACTAGTGTGGCAATGATGAAAAGTTTTTTAGAACTAGCAAGATGCCCATGCGTTGCACGCATAAATATGCATTTGTATGAGTAGTTTATTTTGTGGGAGAAATGGATGACTGAGGGAAGGCCTTATTTGCAAATCTGGAGAGGGGTATCGGTATCTTTCTGCAAAATTGCCATAGTTTCCTTCCTATCCGCCGGATATAAATCGGACGGCCTGTATTGCAGGATGGCAGGCACGCCATCATCACCAACTCTGTTTTTAAAAGAAAAAAAGAGTAGAGAGTAGAGAAGTAGAGAGAAATATTAAATATAAAATAAATATAACACTAGAGAAGAGAGTAGAGATAGCAGGGACGTCGGGAAAGGATTGCGTGCGCGGGGAAAAAATCGGCTAGGCGCGCGCTAGTTTTGGCGCGTGGCGTCTGGCGCGCTTTATAAAATCCAATGCCCTCCCACCACTCTGTGCCTTGCCACCGATGTCTCCCCGCTCTGTGTCTTGCCACCGCTCTCTCCCCGCTCTGTGCCTTGTCACCGCTCTCTCCCTGCTCTTTCTCGCCTCGTCGCTGCCGCGCCACCATGCTGCCGCGTCGCCGGGAAACTTGGGGATACTGCAGCGTCTGCGCGTGCCCCTCCGGCGGCTTCTCCATCGAGATTCGGTTTCGCGGGATGCGCCTCGGCCTCGGCAATTTCGACACCGCCAACAAGTCCGCCCGCGTGTATGACGCGGCGGTGTGGTGCCTCCAGTGGCCTCATAGAACATTGAACTTCCCCAATGTGCCGACGCGGGAGCAGGTGCAGGAGCTCGCGCCTCTGCCGTGGCTTATCACCAACGAGGATCGTCGCGACAACTGGAGGCGGGAGCACTGCCTCAGCGTCGCCGTGATGGAGGAGGAAGCCATAGCACTGTGGCGCCAATGCTTCTCGCAGGACATCATCAACGAGCGTGAGTTCTACGCGCAAAGGAGGGCGGAGCGAGCCGCCTATCGCGAGGACAAGCCAACGTGAAAAGCGGATGCTCAATTCAGCATGAGGCTAGGAGCATCGTCGCCCTGGGAATCCGACGATGATCGGTACCTTCGTGCCTACATTGAGACGTCAGAGGAGGACATCACCGAGGAGGAGTCGGACGACGAGGAGTAGTTGAACTATCTATTTTTTTTATCTATCTATGTTATATCTATGTTGAGAACTATCCTCTACTCTCTAGTCTCTACTCTCTATCTCTACTTCTCGATCTCAGCACTATAAACGCTTTTTTAAAGTGCCGCGTGTTGCGCTTCTGTTGGAGATGCTCTAACATGGCAGACGAGTGCTTTAATGTTGCCCATAAAATGCGTGAGTATTACTAGTAGTATATTTTTCTTGCCATATTGAGATTTAAAACCACGAGTGCGAACATGCAGAGGAGCAATGAAGACCAAACACAGGATAATGGGGACATATTCAAGGATCATGGAAAGTTAAATAGGACCTGCACCGAACCTGTAAAACGAGCTTTGGTAACACCCTTTCAATTACTTTCGTTTAGCCTCGTGTTTTTCGATGTGTATATGTTCTAGTTTCTATTTCTCTTAGCCTCGTGTTCTTTGATGTGTAACAAGAAGAGTCTTAATCGTCCTAATGCTTTTGTTTTTAGCTTGATGTAGCACTACAAAAAAAAAGACACATCCGTGACATTTTGGGCCGAACGAATTTTTTTCTGTCATACATATGACACTTCTATGATGATAATTGTGACAAAACCCGGTATCATCATAGATGTGGTGGGCTTCTACTTCTATGACAAAAAATCATGACAGAAAATGGGCTTTTCGTCCTGGGCGGGCCAGAGACGCAGCTGCATGACATTCTTTGGGCCGTCCATGGCGGAAAAAACCATGGTAGAAGCGAGGGGGAGGAAAATTTCGGGGAGTTCCCGGTTACGGTGGGAGGCCGGGGGCCGAGCGATGCGCGTTTCTCTCGTACACGTATCCGCGTGTGTGCGAGGCGTTGGCTCTAACTGAACCCGAGCGAGGCGTTGGGCTCTAACTGAACCCGAGCAATTGCACTGCAGGCTACGCTTTACTGAACCCGAGCGATCGATCGATGGCTGTTAACTGAACCCGATCGAGCAATTCCTTCGCTACTGCTGCTAAATGAAGTCGATTGATGGGATGAACAGTGAGCGTTGTGGGGGGGGGTTGGATGAACAGTGAGCGGTGGCGTTGCCTCTAGATGAACAGGACCACGTGGTGTGGTGGAGGGCTGGATGAACAGTAGACTGTGGAGGGGTGCCCGTGGAGGGGTGGATTAACAGGACCCCGTGGTGTGGAGGGCTGGATGAACAGTAGATGGTGGATGGGTTCCCATGGAGGGGTGGTTGAACAAGACCCCGTGGTGTGGAGGGCTGGATGAACAGTAGACGGTGGAGGGGTGCCCGTGGAGGGGTGGTTGAACAGGACCCCGTGGTGTGGAGGGCTGGATGAACAGTAGACGGTGGAGGGGTGGTTGAACAGTAGCCGGTGGAGTAGCGCATGGTGGAGGCTGGATGAATAGGAGCCCATGGAGGCTGGATGAACAGGAGCTCGTGGAGGCTGGAGGAGGTCGACGGTGGAGATGAACAGTATCCCGTGGAGTCCCGTTTTGTGGTACGCCACACCACTCCTGTCGTGGGTTTGTCACGGCAGATGTCCTTGTGAAAGGACTTAGTCGTGGAGCCATCGCTACGGGTTAGCTTAAGGGGTTAAACCAGAAAAGGGACACGGGGAATTTTATACTAGTTCGGCCCCTTCGAGGAAGGTAAAAGCCTACGTCTAGTTGTGATTGGTATTTCTAGGGTTTCGAAGGCCAGGGAGCGAATCTGCTTTGTCTAGCTCTCGAGTTGTTGTTCCTTAAACCGCTGTCGGGTCGTCCCTTTATATACATAGGTTGACGCCTGCCGGTTTACAGAGTCCCGAGCCGGATCATAAACATATCCAGTTCGGTCTCTATCCTTCCTATCTTACAATACAAGTTACATGACTAAACTGGTTTACATTTACAGGCCTTAACCCGCCTTTGGGCCTTGGGCCTCCATGAAGCGCCATCATCCTTGCATCTTTATGGGCTTCTAATCTTCAAGGAGTCAACCCAGCTACATAAGGCTGGTTTACATCCAGTAGTAATACCCCCAACATTAGGCCCCATATTGGTTTGAACTTGTTCATGTCAATCTTCCACACTTAGAAAAATCTTCTCCTATCTTCACTTTTGATCTTGTAAACCGTCGTGACGTCATACTTCAAAATTATGATAAACCGCCTTGATGTCATCCATCCGTTGATGTCGGAGATTACCTTCATTTAATATATATTCAGTCATCGAGGCGACACCTTTATTAACTTATCCATTTTGGGCTCCTCGATTCCCGTGCTTGCCGTTTTATCGCTTCGTCTTATAAATAGGACTGAGGGGTCATTTTCACCTTTTCCCCCGTGCCTCTTCGCGTCGTCTTCCTTGCGCCGCTCACCCTCTGGAGCTCCGCCGCCACCGTCGACCGTCGCCTTTGCTCCGACCCTGGCCGCTGGATCACCCTGAACGCACCAGAATACAGCGGCGCCTTTCCGCTTCCTCACCAGCTCCAGTAAGTTCTCCACTTTTTTTTGCCACAGATCTGTTCTAGGGTTTCGACGTTCTTCGCAGTTCTTCCGAAGTTCATCAGTGTAGTTCTTCCCTTTCTTCCTTTAGTACGTAGATGGATACTTCATGCTTGATGCATCTCTTGCCGTAGCTAATCTACCATGGTCACCACAAATCCTTATGTGCAAAGAACTGATCTAGTCTGTCATAAATTGCTTTAGTTCTGCACCCCTTCAAGATCCAACTTTTTTGTTTTTCTGTCTTATCTTAGATCCGAAAGTTTTGTCTGTCACTGTGAGATCCGTTTCTCCTCACACCAATATAGGCGGTTTGACCTTGTATAACAGTCTATGCCATTAGCCCTCTGATAAACCGGAGGAGCATTTTACCTTCATAAGTATGCTCCAGTTTAATAGTGTCTGAGCAATCCTGTGCTAGTATACCCTTTCTCCTATTGCATTAGTCTCCGGGTTGTACCATTTCACATATCAGTATGTTTCTTACTTCCTTGTCTCTTGTATGTAATCATACATAATTTATAAACCGGCCTTTCATTTTCATTTTGTTTGCTTTGCAATGGCCAAACAATTCACTGCCTGCAACTGGGCTCGTTCCCGGGTTACTGAGGCTCAATTGAATGAGATGGTTGGCATCGGCTCTCTGCCTAAGAAAACTGAGATCAAATGGCGAGTACCAGGAACAGAAAATCCTCCAACCCCAAGACAGGGCGAGGTGGTGGTCTTTGTTGACCATATAGGCCGTGTTTTCAAACCGCCAGGGTCAAAGTTTTATCGAGATGTGCTTGCCAGCTTCCAACTGCATCCACAAGATATTGGTCCCAACTCAGTTTCCAACTTATGCAACTTCCAGGTCTTCTATGAAGTATATTTACAAGAAGAACCAACTGCCGAACTGTTCCGGGATTTCTTTCACTTAAACCAGCGCACAGAGTTTGTAAATGGCCCAAACACAGAGCTTGGTGGTGTATCGATTCAAAAGCGGAAGGAATTGGAATTTCCTCATGCCAAACATCATAGCCACCCAAAGGAATGGAACCAAACATGGTTTTATTGCAGAGACACTTCGGCTGAGGATGAAAATCCCCTCCCCGGCTTTTGTGATCACAGACTATCCAATACTCACCCAATGCCACAATGTCTGAGCTCTTCAGAAAGGGCGAAATATGCTCCTCAACTCGCCAAGCTCCGGGCCTTTATGTCAAACGGTTTAACAGGCATGGATTTTGTGCGCTGCTAGATATCCTGGAGTATCTTGCCGCTAAGCCGGCGTCCCGGTTTAATGTGCGAATATGCCGGTGAGGTTGACGACCCTCAACGCCATTGCAACATCCAATTATCTGAGGAAGAAGTTACTGAAGGTGTAAAGAAGATTCTGAATGAATCAGAACTGGTCTGTAGTCAAACCGGTTTGAGTCCCTTCTATGCCAAGAACAAACCGCCTGCTGTAAGCATTACACTTCATCTTCATCTCTAATATCTTTAACTTATACAATCTGTAACCCTTCTTCTTTATATATATAGGGTGATGACCCCTTTTGGAAACGAAAATCCATAGAGAAAGCGGCAAAGCCAACTGGAGACAAAGCGGTCAAGCCATCCCGCCCGAAGACCAAAGCTGTAAAACGGACGTCAAAGCGGAAAACGGCTGACCGGATTAATATGGAACTTGATGATGATACTGATGATCCAGAAGTTGAGGTAGAACTTGACTCACTTGGCTCTCTTTTTATGCATCTTGTTAACAATGATCTTCCTCAGGAGGAGGCAGAAGCTAGTCAAGCTGATGACGTAGAGGTAATTACCCTTTCCTCCGGTTCAGACTCTATGCTAACACAAAAAACTCGCCAAGCAATCCGGAAAGTAAGCTTTTCTCATCCTCTTGCTCACTTGGATCCAACATTTATTTTGAAGACTCAACAGCATGAAGCTCGCTGGACAACCCGGCACAGTGGCCAACAGGTCACTTCTGTCGGTTTACCTGACACTCCGGTTCGGAAGCGCCGGTCTGAGGTCTCTCCTACTTCTGACCATCCTTACCCCAAGGTAGGTTATTTCAGACAGCCTCTTAATCCGTCCGATTCAAATTATCAGGTGACACCTCCTTCCTCTTTTGGTGAATCGACAGCAACTCAACTCCCCCCTTTGAAAACTGTGGCCGGGTGAGTTGTAAAAAACTTTTCCTTTCAATGCGCCCTAAATCCTTTGAATAGGATGTTAATCCTTTTTATTCTGCTTACAGAGCCAAAGCCAGACCCAGCAGGAAAGCTCGGGTCACCAATCCGCCAGAAGACCCTGTCATCGAAGAAGAAGAACCAAGAGGTGAACTGGAACAGACTGATGAACCGAAAGGCCCCCATCCTGAAGCTACTTTTGATGATCCGCCCCTTGAAGGCCAACATACCAACGAACCAACAGATGCTGAGCCTGCCGCACCCGATACTGAACCGGCTAAACCAAACCGGGCTAGTCCAATGAAAGAAACTGAAATTCCATCATCATCCACCAAAAATCCTGAAGGCCAAGGTGATGATGTTATTATTACCGGAATAGGCCACAGCTCTCCTGGCCATCCCGTCATTTTAGTTCAGCATAGTGCCAAAGAAGAGCAAATTGCCAGGGATAAAGGTAAATGGAGCAGCGACTTATCAAACTACGCTCATCTTAACGCTGATGAGCTTCACTCCAGCTTCTTGAACCGTCTGCACTCAAACTGGGATTACGAAGCTGGTTTGGTGAACTTGATGAAAGAGCGATATGAGGTAAATTCTTCTACCTTTGTATATTGATTTATAGCTGAAACACTATCCCAAGTAGCCCCCAAGGGCCGTTTTATGATTGTTAATCACAAACCGGGTCTTTGTAACACTTCAAGCATCCCATCATTGATCCTTGCAAAGGCGTGTCGCCAATAATAGATAAGACTCATCTTTGAGAAAAAAATAGATAACTCTCTGCGGCATAGCCCCCAAAGGCCGGTTTAACTTGGCAAGTTAATCCGGTCTTTAATCCACACAGCCGTTTTTTAGAACAGACGTACATTAGCCCCCAAGTGTCAAGGATAATGCTTGCATTGTTCTGGAGACTTGTATAAAGTGTAGTATTTGAGATCAAATAGGCATTAGCCCCCAAGTATGAAGTGGATAACTTGTTATATGCTTTATACTTAGTGCATAAATATGTTGTTTGTTGAATATACCTTCAATGTTGCAGGCTGACTTGAGAAGCAAAGATGCCCGAAACTCTGACTTGCAAGAAAATGTGAAGTCTCAACAAGCCGAAGCTGCAAAAGCCAAAGAGGAGCTGACCCAGGCCCTGGCCGGAATGGAAAAGCTAAAAGAATCCTTCAACCAAGATCGTGCTGAATGGGAAACTGAAAAAGTCGGTTTAACCAAAAGAGTTGTAGACGCCGAGGCAGCCCTGAAACCAGTGGTTGAAGAACTAGCCGGTTTGAAGCATCAAATCAATGCTATGACCTCTGCTATCTTTGGTAAGTGTCTGCTTATGTATGTTGCGCCAGTCAATGAATCTTAAAACTGACCAAAATGTTGATAAAATCTTTGGCAGGCACTCGGATCACTCATCTTGGTGCAGATATGCGGATGAAGCTCAAAGCGGCATATACATTGGTTGAGCAACTATACTCTGGGTCTCAGCGGGCCATTAGTACGGCGGCTTATAACAAACCGGCTCCAACTTTGATTAAGGAGACCCTTGAGAAGCTGGGCATGTTACCGGCGCGTATTGCCGAGTTGAAGAGAGCCGCTGCCAGAGCAGGAGCATTAACCGCCCTTATTCTAGCCAAGGCCTGGATTCCAGACCTTGAAGCGGAGGATATCATTAAAGGATATCCAGGCGTTAAATAAGACGGTTCAAACTTTGACAATGATGATCTTCGGCGGCTGACCAAACAGATGCGGCCAGCGGCCAGCAAGTTGGCTGAGGATACTGATTTGTCCCATTTTCAACCATTTTATGATGTAGAAGGGAAAAGACAGCCGGCCGACATCCATGAAGTCGAAGAACTTGTGCCTCCGATTCGTGAGCACACTTACGCCCCTAATATTAACCCTTCTGATCTTAACCATGAGGAAGCAGTGTTCCAAGCTTTAACCGGAATCGATTGGTCAACGGCTGATTTCTAGCGGCTGGGGAGGGATGAAGAAGTGCCTACATCAACTGATCCGCAACCGTCAAACCGTCGTGATGAAGAGTCCTGATCCAGTCGCCGGTTTATATGGCTACTGTGAAAAACAATGGCATTGTTTGAGCCGCTTTGAAGCTTCATGTAATAGGATAGCTGAAACTCTGTTTATCTGCCATGCCATCGAGCATGTTTCGTAACGTTTTGTGACAATCTGTGCCGCCCTTCGGGATATATCTTATGCATAGCCTATAATGACTTGCCTGCCTGGGTACAAAAATTTAAAAGCGTCTAGCGGTTTTCCGCTAGACATGTCATAATATCCAAGAAGTATATAGTACTTAAATGAATAATCAAGTGTTTGTACAAAAAGTAATGTACAGAACATACCTCAGTGATTGCCCAAATGTGTATACGGCAAAGGTGTTAATACCAATCCGGAACGTTTGATAATTTCATCTTCATAATGCTGGTCTATATATTAAACCGGACCGGTATAACTACCGGATTTTGTTTATAACACTGGTGATTTAGTCAAATCAGACCGGGTCAATGAACACCGGTTTATAATTGATCATGTGCCAACAACTGGTAGTTGAAAAGCAAGCCGGGTCAAGGACGCCGGTTTAACAAAAATACTTATGATTTTCAATAAACAAAATTCAAATAGGAAAATATGCGAGGCTTTTTACGAGCTGCCAGGCTCCAAATCGAGGCTTTTCATGGGCTGCTAGGCCTCTGAGTTAAACCATTTAACAAAGCCTTTTAAGATGGGCCTCCAATTAACCAATCATCGTTTTAACTGTGACAAGTTCAGGGTCTGTAAAAGATTGACTTGTCAAACGTTCGATGGGTCATACCAGGATTACCTGGATAGGAGTGGCTTACTTGATGAAGGCAGGCTAACCCGGGTTTTTAGGTGAATACACTAGGCTTCCAAGCCATGGCTTGATAGCCAATTACGAGGGTCCTTTCAAACTCTTTGTTGCTTTGCAAAAAAGAGCCCCCAAGTAACTTTGTGAGCGATGCTCAGTGTGTGCCTATGTTTGAGTCTATACTGTGTACAACACTCTCTTTGGCTCCACATATTTTTCCTTGTGTGGCTGAAATGCCTATCAAGAGGTGTAGCTGTGGTTCAAACATGACCAAGCTCCCTAGTGATTTTCTTTATCTCTATGCAGCTGCTAAAGCCGGTTTAACAAAGACTCCGCTTTGTTAGTTAACTTGTAAAAGCACACACATGATATAAGAAAGAACAGATACCCCGCTTATAACGGAGGCTCCAGTTTATTATATGATATATACACTGTCATAAATATGTACAAATGAAGAGCCTATGGCTTCAAGTATAGTAAGGCCGAAGGAGAGCTATGTTCCATGGCCGCTCTGTCTCCTCCTCTGATTGACGTGAGTCTTCATGCTCTCGAACATCAATGAGGTAGTAAGATCCATTGTGCAGATTTTTGCTGACCACAAAGGGTCCTTCCCAAGGGGGGATAACTTGTGCATATCAGTCTGATCCTGGATGAGCCGGAGCACCAAATCACCTTCTTGAAAGGTTGTAGTTTTAACCCGGCGGCTGTGATAACGTTGAAGATCTTTTTGATAAATCGCCGAACGTGCTGCTGCAAGATCACGCTCTTCATCCAATAGGTCCAGAGAATCCTGACGTGCCTTCTCATTATCAGCTTCAACATAAGATGCAACACGGGGCGAATCGTGATGGATGTCACTAGGAAGAACTGCCTCCGCTCCATAAACCATGAAGAAAGGTGTGTGACCCATAGACCTATTGAGTGTGGTGTTGATGCTCCATAAGACAGAAGGTAGCTCCTCAACCCAACAACCCGGCGTCCGCTTTAAGGGAACCATAAGACTTGGTTTGATACCCCTTAGAATTTCTTGATTTGCCCTTTCCGCTTGACCATTAGATTGGGGGTGAGCCACTGATGCTAGATCAAGCCGGATGTTCTCACATTGACAGAATTCTTCCATCTCCCCTTTTGACAGATTAGTGCCATTATCTGTTATAATACTGTGTGGAAAACCAAACCGGAATATCACCTTTTTGATGAATTGAACCACCATGGCTGCATCACACTTGCTGACTGGCTCTGCCTCCACCCATTTAGTGAATTTATCAACTGCTACTAACAGGTGGGTCTTCTTGTCCTTAGAGCGCTTGAAGGGTCCAATCATATCAAGCCCCCAAGTTGCAAATGGCCATGTAATTGGAATCATCTGCAACTCTTGAGCCGGAACGTGCACACGGCGGGCAAATTTTTGACATCCATCACATCTCTTGACTAAATCCTCCACATCAGCATGCGCCGTCAACCAGTAAAAACTGTGGCGAAAAGCTTTGGCAACCAACGACTTTGAACTGGCATGGTGACCACAATCCCCTTCATGGATTTCTCGCAAAATCTCATGACCTTCTTGAGGAGAAACACAGCGCTGAATTGCTCCTGGAACACTGTAACGATGTAACTCCCTGTTGAGTATGGTCATGGACTTGGAACGCCGGATTATCTGTCGAGCCAACGTTTTCTCATCTGGTAACTCGCCCCGGTTCATGTAATCCAGATATGGGATCGTCCAATCCAGTAAGGCATGCAGAGCTGCCACCAACTGAGCCTCCGGATCAGGAATAGCCAAATCTTCTTCAGTTGGTATTTTGACTGACGGATTGTGCAACACATCAAGAAAGACATTGGGCGGAACTGGTTTATGTTGGGAACCAAGACGACTTAAAGTGTCCGCCGCTTCATTCTTCTGCCGGTCTATATGGTCCACCTGATAACCTTTAAAGTGACTAGCCACTGCGTCCACCTCTCGCCGATATGCAGCCATGAGTGGGTCTTTAGAATCCCAAGTGCCAGACACCTGCTGGGCCACTAGATCTAAATCGCCGAAGCACTTAACCCGGCTCAAATTCATCTCTTTAGCCATCCGAAGCCCGTGGAGTAAAGCCTCATATTCAGCTGCATTGTTAGTACAAGGGAACATTAAACGGAGGACATAATAAAACTTGTCACCTCGTGGGGAAGTTAATACGACTCCAGCCCCCGAGCCCTCCAACTGTCTGGATCCATCAAAATGAATAGTCCAATATGTATTATCTGGTTTCTCTTCAGGTGCCTGTAACTCCGTCCAATCGTTGATGAAATCCACGAGTGCCTGGGACTTGATCGCCGTGCGGGGTATATATTTGAGCCCATGAGGTCCAAGCTCAATGGCCCACTTGGCAACCCGGCCAGTTGCCTCTCTGTTTTGAATGATGTCACCCAGAGGAGCTGAACTGACCACTATGATGGGATGGCCCTGAAAATAGTGTTTAAGCTTCCGGCTTGCCATAAACACCTCATACACCAGTTTCTGCCAATGTGGATACCTCTGTTTTGACTCAATGAGCACCTCACTGATATAATAAACCGGCCTCTGAACCGGATACTCCTTGCCAGACTCCTTGCGCTCTACCACAATGGCTACGCTAACAGCGCGGGCATTAGCAGCCACATATAATAATAATGGCTCTTTATCGATCGGCGCTGCCAACACGGGCGGTTCAGCTAGCCGCCTCTTCAGATACTCGAACGCCTTATCAGCTGCCTCACTCCAGACAAAGTTATCTGTTTTCTTGAGCATCTGATATAAGGGGATGGCCTTCTCTCCAAGGCGGCTGATAAACCGGCTCAAGGCTGTAATCCAGCCGGCCATACGTTGAACATCGTTAATACACGCCGGTTTAGCCAAGGATGTAATTGCTGCAATCTTTTCCGGATTAGCCTCAATGCTTCTGTTTGAAACCAGAAAGCCTAAGAGCTTGCCTGCCGGGACACCGAAAATGCACTTCTCCGGATTGAGCATCACCTTGTAAACCCAGAGATTGTCAAAGGTTTCCCGTAGATCATCCGTCAATGTTCTCCTCCTTTCTAGATTTGACCACAATATCATCCACATACGCATGAACATTGTGCCAAATTTGTTTATGAAGGCAATTCTGAACACATCGTTGGTAAGTTGCCTGGGCACTCTTGAGTCCAAAGGGCATAGAAACATAGCAGAAGGCTCCAAAGGGAGTTATGAAGGCTGTTTTCTCCTGGTCCTTAACCGCCATTTTGATCTGATGATAACCAGAGTAAGCATCCAGAAAACACAAACGGTCACAACCCGCCGTAGCATCAATTATCTGATCAATGCGAGGGAGAGCAAAGGGGTCTGCAGGGCAATCTTTGTTTAAATCCGTGTAGTCCACACACATGCACCAAGTGCCGTTTTTCTTAAGAACCAGCACCGGATTGGCTAACCACTCTGGATGAAAAACTTCGACAATAAACCCAGCAGCCAACAGACGGGCTACCTCTTCACCTATAGCCTTGTGTCTCTCCTCGTTGAAATGACAGATGAACTGCCGGACCGGTTTGAACTTAGGATCAATGTTGAGTGTGTGCTCAGCGAGTTCCCTCGGTACACCTGGCATGTCAGAAGGTTTCCATGCGAAGATGTCCTGATTCTCACGGATGAACTCGATGAGCGCGCTTTCCTATTTGGGATCCAGCTTAGCGCTGATGCTGAACTATTTGGATGAATCGCCAGGAACAAAGTCAACCATCTTAGTGTCTATAGCCGATTTGAACTTCAATGCTGGATCATGTTCCGTAGTTGGCTTTTTTAAAGAGGTCATGTCTGCCGGATCAACTTGCTCCTTATAGAATTTTAACTCCTCCGTGGCACAAACCGACTCCGCATAAGCCGCATCGCGTTCGTCGCACTCCAAAGCAATCTTTCTACTGCCATGTACTGTGATAGTCCCTTTATGACCTGGCATTTTAAGCTATAGATAAACATAACATGGCCTTGGCATAAACTTAGCATAAACCGGCTACCCAAACAAGGCGTGGTACGGACTTTTGATCTTTGCCACCTCAAATGTCAATGTTTCTGACCTTGAATCGTAGTCATCTCCAAAAGCTACCTCCAAAGCTATCTTACCAACAGGATATGTAGACTTACCAGACACCACACCATGAAAGACCGTATTTGATGGTTTAAGATCCTTATCTGTCAACCCCATACGGCGGAATGTATCATAATACAAAATATTGATACTACTTCCCCCATCCATGAGCACTTTAGTGAACTTGTATCCCCCGACTTGAGGGGCTACCACCAAGGCCAAATGACCTGGATTATCAACCCGGGGTGGGTGATCATCTCTACTCCACAAAATAGGTTGCTCAGACCAGCGTAAATACTGAGGTACTGCCGGCTCAACAGAGTTGATTGTCCTTTTGTGAATCTTCTGATCACGTTTGCACAAACTAGTAGTGAAGACATGATACTGCCCGCTGTTCAGCTGTTTGGGATTGCTCTGATAACCCGACTGCTGCTGCTGCTGACTCCCCTGATGGTTGTAACCTCCCTGGTTGCCTTGGTGTCTTTGATTGACGTGTCCGGTTTGGTTGCCTGGAAACCCTGAACCGGAACCACCACCTCCATAACCCGGCCCGTGGAAACCTCCTCTTGAACCGCCGGGCGGGCCGTTGTCATATTGGAACATATTGGAATTCTTGAAGCCCCGCATGGTATAGCAATCTTTCCAAAGATGTGACATCGGCTTCTCCTTCGATCCATGCTTTGGACAGGGCTGATTTAACAGGCGCTTCAAATTGTTCCCTGAACCTCCACCCCTTTGGGCTGCTTGCCCTTATGGCGCTGGCCATTCTCCTGTGCGCTAGTATTTGCAACAAAGTCCAAGCTAGTGTCGGCCTTGCGCTTTCCACCGCTTCCATGGCCTGCCGAATTATGTTGCTGACCTTTGGCGTTGCCGTTCTTATTACCTTTCTCCGGTTTGTCCTCCTCTAAATCCAGATCCTTGGTATTATCTGAATCGGCGTATTTAATCAAAGCGGCCATGAGTGTTGACATGTCATTGCAGTGACGTTTGAGCTTTCCCAACTTCTGTTTTAACAGTTTGAAACGACAATTGCCCTCTAATGTTAACACTGTCGTGTCTGCATTGATACAATCTGATGAATGCAAAATTGCTGAGACTCGTTTGACGCAATGGGTCGTGGACTCCCCTTCCTCTTGGACACAAGCGGCCAGATCTATGATTGACATCGGCTGCTTACACGTATCCTTGAAGTTCTAGATAAATCGGTGCTTCAATTCGGCCCATGATCCAACAGAGTTGGTTGGCAAGCTCTTCAGCCAAGTGCGAGCTATTCCTTCCAACATCATGGTGAAATATTTAGCACACACTGCCTCATCCACATCTAACATCCCCATTGCCATCTCATAGCCTTCCACCCACGCCTCTGGTTGCAAATCGGCGGTGTAATTTGGTACCTTGCGAGGTCCCTTTAAATCCTTGGGCAGTCTCACATTACATAAAGCGGGAGTCAAACACGGCACCCATAAGGAACTTAACATCACCCCTGGCTCCATGGAGGCTGTGGGGTGAACCGGAGTATGCTGTCGTGCTCCGTGTCGAGCTGTCAACTCGGCCTCCCGACGTGCGTGGCCATGGTCCACAACATCTTGCGCATTAGCGCCTCCCCCGGCCGGGTTGTTCCCCCGTGGTGAATTTCGGCGATGTGCGCTACTGGACACAACCGGTTCGTCCTCCACGTGTCTTCTATAACTCCGACTTGGACGGGGAGTGGAATGGATCCTCTCACGACAGTGTGAATACGCCTGCTATTGATTTAGCGCTGTTTGAAGGAGATCCCTGGCCCGACGTGCTTCCACTACAACTGGTGACTTGCCGTCGGTTGGGAGGCCCGCCAGGCGTGAAGCGGCGGCCACAATGTTGTCCAATGGGTTGAAATAATGCCCGGGCGGCGTCGATGGCACAACGTTGTTCTGGCGAGGCAGGTCCGTCGTCCGTGGCTGAACCGGCGCTCCTGCTCCCAGCGCCCCCGCCCGGTTTAGTGTGGGTTGGTTACTAGCTCCTGCACCTGGTGTGTTGAAAAGATTCTGCGGCTCATAAACTGACGGGAGACATGATCGATACCTTCTTCTCATGACTTCCTCTGAAGCATTCTGATCCAGTCTAATCCGGTAGGCCTGCGCTTCCAATTTGGCCCGCTCTATAGACATCCTGGAATTCTCTGTTGCCAAGTCCGCTTTAGCCTGGGCTATCTGATCTTTCACTTTTGCAATCTCCGCATTGTGTTGATCCCTGGCTGCTGCATCCACCTCCGCGGACATCAATGTTGCCAGAGCATCGAATAAATCAGACAAGACTTGGGCCGGAGGTGGCGCCGAGCTTCCTGCCCCTGCTGGTGTGGCCATTGTTGAACTGGAGAGCATTGCTGCGGCGGTAGATGAATGAGGCGCCGATTGTGTGCCGGCCATGAAGATGGCGGCCTGGTTTGGCAGAATAGGGGAATCCGAATACTGTTGCCCTCGGATCCTCCCTCAATCCAGCCGTCCTGCAACTGGTAAAGAGATTCGGTCTCTCTAGAAGACTCGTCATCAGAGCAGACTATGGTTTCTCCATCAAACACCGGTCCATCCTCGTATCTCGATCCATGGACGACACCTATGAAAACATGCCTTGCCTCAGGCCGAACCGGCGAAGAACTTGCACACCGAGCCGTTTCGATGATGTCGGTGTAGATGTCCGGCTCGGGGGCCGGTTCGCCGATCTTGCCGATGAAGACGTGAATCCCACCAAACGGGACCCGGTACCCATATTCGATTGAATCGGCCTCGGGACCCCATCCTGCGTTGTCGATGTAGAGCTTGCCACGACGACTCTTCGTCATCCGGCCCGCAATGTATCCCTTAAGTCCATCGAAGCTGCCCTTCAAGAACTCAAAACCATCGTGCGATAGCCCCACGGTGGGCGCCAACTGTTGTGGGTTTGTTATGGCAGATGTCCTTGTGAAAGGACTTAGTCGTGGAGCCATCGCTACGGGTTAGCTTAAGGGGTTAAACCGGACAAGGGACACGGGGAATTTTATACTAGTTCGGCCCCTTCGAGGAAGGTAAAAGCCTACGTCTAGTTGTGATTGGTATTGCTAGGGTTTCGAAGGCCAGGGAGCGAATTTGCTTTGTCTGGCTCTCAAGTTGTTGTTCCTTAAACCACTGCCAGGTCGTCCCTTTATATACATAGGTTGACGCCCGCCGGTTTACAGAGTCCCGAGCCGGATCATCAACGTATCTAGTTCGGTCTCTATCCTTCCTATCTTACAGTACAAGTTACATGACTAAACCGGTTTACATTTACAGGCCTTAACCCGCCTTTGGGCCTTGGGCCTCCATGAAGCGCCATCATCCTTGCATCTTTATGGGCTTCTAATCTTCAAGGAGTCAACCCGGCTACATAAGGCCGGTTTACCTCCAGTAGTAATATCCCCAACAACTCCCGATGAACAGGACCCCCGTTTCGACTGTAGCGCTCCAACATAAGTCCGTTTCCTCCATTTTGCGGTATGCCACACCCCTCCCGATCAACAGGACCCCCATTTCGACCGTAGGAGGTCCGTTTCCTCCGTTTTGCGGTACGCCTCACCCCTCCCGATCAACATGACCCCCGTTTCGACCGTACGAGGTCCGTTTCCTCCGTCTTGCGGTACACCACACCCCTCCCAATGAATAGGATCCCGTTTCGAACGTGGCCGGTCGAAGACAAGGCCGTTTCCTCCGTTCTGCGGTACGCTAGGCCTCGTTTCCATCGCCTGTTCCGTCCAAGCCCTCCCGATGAACACAACACATTCCGTTGCCTCCCCATGAACACGATGCATTCCGTTGCCTCCCCATGATCATGACGCATTCCATTGCCTCCCCATGAACACGACGACAATGCTGTTTCTCCATTCCGACCCAGCCATGTACATGAGCCCTCACCATATGTATGCGCGAGTAGGCGTTCGAGACCCCGCCCGTATGTACACATACGTGGCCGTATTTTCTTTCTTGCACCCTGACCGCTGTACGTACGTGTACATGCTACGTGCGCGCCTCTACTACGACACGTGCGCGTCTCTACATCGACCAGTATATATGTACGTACACGTTCGTGACCAGAATGACAATGCTACGTACGCTTTGACCAGGTGGGTCCCGACTGTCAGGCACTTCCTTGCATGCGAAGATGTAGCTGGTGGGTCCCAGCAGTCAGGGGGCGAATCGTTTTGTTTTTTTTTTTGCCCGGACGCACTTCCTTGCATGCGAAGATGTAGCTGGTGGGTCCCAGGAGTCAGGGGGGAAACATTTTTTTCGTGAAATACGGTGGCCCGTCCGGTGGGTCCCCGCTGTCAGGTGGAGGAATAATTATTTTGCACGTAATAAGGAGGCACTTCCTTGATGCGGCCGTGGACCCAGCTGTTAGCCTCTCCATACATTCCACGTCCGATGGAAGTCGTTCTTTGACCACGTTGACCACGCCGCGCCGAGAGCACCAGGGCGGTGGACGATGGCGAGGCCTAGGAAGGGGACGACGGGGAACCGGGGAAGATGCGGCAGTGGAAGCCCGCGCGAAGAGGAGTACGAGGGTTCACTGGTTCGGCTGCGGTGTGAGGCTGCCGTCGCCGCAGGGCCTGGCCAGCAGTGGGAATAGTAGGGGGTGGTGAGGCCTCCGCGACAGCACAGCCGCCCACGGGGGGCAGGAGCATGCGGCATGACTGGCGCTGCTTTGGGCGGCTGAAGCAAGAAGACCAGAGGTTGAAGAAGCACTACGGCCGTTGGATGGACATCGTACGGTCACTGGAGCTAGAATCGTTCATATTTACTAAAGTTGACAAAGGTCCCCGTCCCAGTCAACTTAGTAGGCCCACAAGTCAGCCTCCCACCATGGTGGGTCCCAGCTAGCAGGGGGAGTATTCATTTTTTGTGCGTAATAAGGAGGCACTTACGGTGGGTCTGAGCTGACAGCGGGGGGAACGTTTTTTTCGCGAAATACGCTAGCCCGTCTGGTGGGTCCAAGCAGTCATGGGGGAAACGTTTTTTTTCGTGAAATAAGGTGGCCCGTTTGGTGGGTCCCTGCTGTAAGGTGGAGGAATAATTATTTTGCGCGTAATAAGGAGGCACTTCCTTGCGGCCTCCTGGACCCAGCTGTCAGCCTCTCCACGTACAGTACTCTTCCGATGGAAGTCGGTCATTGACCACGTTGACCACGCCACGCCGAGAGCACCAGGGCGGTGGTCTGGACGACGGCGAGGCCTAGGAAGGGGACGACGCGGAGCCGGGGAATACGCAGTAGCGGAAGCCCGCGCGGAGAGGAGTACGAGGGTTCACTGGTTCGGCTGCGGTGTGAGGCTGCCGTCGCCGCAGAATAACAGGGGGTGTGGGTGAGTGGAGGGATGGCCTGGCCAGCGGTGGGAGTAGTATGGGGGCGGTGAAGCCTCCGCGGAAGCACAGCCAGCCACGGGAGGCAGGAGCAGGCGGCACGACCGGCGCTGCTTTGGGCGGCTGGACCAAGAAGACCAGAGGTTGAAGAAGCACTACGGACGTTGGATGGACATCGTACGGTCACTAAAGCTAGAAACGTTTATTATTGACTAAGTTGACAAAGCCCTTGGTATGCTCCAACTTAGTAGGCCCACAGGTTAGCATCCGAAACGGTGCGCCCGAGATGTCAGGGGGAGGAATCATTTTTTGGGCGGCCGAAGCTAAGAATATCCGAGATTGAAGAAGAAGCACGACATCCGTTGGATAGACATCCAACGGCCACTGCTGCTAGAACCGTGTGTTGACTATAATAAGTTGGCAAAGCCTTGCATACGCATCAACTTATTTTTTAGGGGACGCGTCACTTAGTAGGCCCACAAGTGTGTGGCAGAGAACTTATAGCCCATTTGCATTTTGTAAGAATGTACAACCCATTTTGGAATTCTAATGGAATTTACAACAGCCCATTTACAGTTTGTTAGAAGTACAGCCCATTTTCTAGCTAGGACAATGATTAATAATTTCAACCAACCGTTGAAGACATAATTCAATAAAAATTCCCACATTTTGATGGGCTCCGAAATATTTTTATCCCAAAATTTCTAGTCAGATTAAATATAAATTTGTATTACGTAAAAATCCAACGAAACATTGCGCGCGCAACAATGAAAATTTAAGATTTTCAAAATCCATAAATAATATTTTATAAACTAATTTCGTGTTTGGTGCATTTTTTATAGTTACTACCCAGTTTTTATAATTACATCCCATTTATTATTTTTTAAAGCCCATTTTCCTATTAAGCCTAATGCATCCCTCCTAGGAAAGATTTGCAGCCCAGCGGGGCGGAGAATAACAAGTTGACCTTGCCTGGGTATTCCTCAAAAAGACGTATAGCTGGGCTAGCCATTTTCATCTTGAAAAAATTAGTATCTAGGTTGGATATCTGGCCTGGGCTAGACGGGCCACAACCTGCCCAGTTAATACCCTGCTCTCCTCTAAACAACAACGAAATCATCGCCAAGAAAAACTCTGCAGTGCTCACGCCTCAAAGACACAGATACTGCTCGAGCTGCTTGGTCCCAGCTGTCGGCCGCACCTTGTGCAATTCTCTTATTTATATTGACTACATAGGTTGACAATGGTGTGGGACCGTGATGTCAGGAAACCAGGAGAAAGCAAAAAAAATATAGTTGTACATAATAAGGAGGCACTTGCGTATGTACGGCTATGGCCCTAGTGGGTCCCTAGTGTCATCTAGTCAAAATAAAGTCATCTCCTGAATCCTCATGTTCGTTGACAATGTTAACAATGCTCGGCGCCACGGCGAGCGCAACAACTCGAAGGACAATGGAGAGGGCCTCGCGGGCCCTACGGATGGTCTGATACAGCGCTCGCTACTCATTCGGGAAGCCAGGATCATCGGACACCTATGAGCACCTTCGAGAAACTGAGACGACATGAAATGGTAAGGCCACGCTTGGGAGCTCTGGTTTATTTCATACCTGTATTAACATACAAGTGTAATTTACTCGTCATCGAAAACAACACGTAAAATATAGGCATAATGAAACCGAGGGCCCGAGGTCTGTAAGTAAAACCGGCGGGTTACGCGTGTAATTTGAGAGACCAGTGTATATTTTACGAGCACTGCTATATGGACGACATTACCAGACGATACATGCATGACGTGCATATCATGCCATCCATGGGCAAGGCTGAAACAGCAGCTAACGGCTGGATTAGCAATCGTCCGAGTGTCGTTCAGCGTTTTTATCGTGTGTCAAGTACTTCCGATATTTTACTAGTCGAAATTGACCAACGAAGCGCCTTCGCCCGAGACCATCTGCTTTAATTTACAACTGTCTGTTTTACAAGCGGTTTTGGTTGGAAAACAACGATCCAATCATGGCCTAATATCATGAGTTGGTCGGAAGATCATATGGTTTCACGTCTAACCTACCCGACTTGTCGTATAGGCTATGAATGAAACATCAGATGATGAACTTCTTAAGCACGGAAACAACAGAAGAGGATGATCTTCTTAACAAGCAAATCACTGGCATTAGATCGACATGCAAAACAATATGAAGCATTATTCTCAGGAGGCACGGTGAACAGCTCGTGATGCTGCATGCCACAACATTCCAAGCTCAACTTTGCAATCAAACACAAGGCCTGGCATTACATAGACAATATTGAGAACAAACTCTTAACACAAGAATATCTCAGCAGATTAACTATTTACTTCTAAACTGAACACATGAATAGGAAAAAACACTCAACTCTGCTCACAGCAAGGGCGTCCCACTCAAAAATATCAAATGCATGTCTTCTGGCTAACATCAATGAGCAAATTTTGACAAGGTTTTCCAATTCCAATATATTAAACTAACGTCTTCTTGCTAACATCAATGATTAAACTTTGACAAGCTTTTCCCATTCAAAATATGTAATGCCTATGATCGTGGAGTCCTGTCGCTTCTTGCTAACATCAATGATTAAACTTTGACAAGCTTTTCCCATTCAAAATATGTAATGCCTATGATCGTGGAGTCCTGACGCTTCTTGTACTTGTTTGGGCACTTCTTGCCCAGGGCACTCCACGTGTTGTTAAATTGTCAATGGTCTCTGCAGACTAGTCATGTCACTGGTGTCTAATATTTATGGCACCGGCTATAGCAATGGAGGGATTCAGTGCCAAACTAAGAAAAGGTGAAATTGGCACCTCTTTTGGCCTACATAGTGGAAGGCCTAATACTCTGTAAAGCTTCTCGGTCATTCCTTCTGTAATGTAGCGCAAACAATGACTGCTTCTTTCTGTAAAGTGGAACGACCAACTGGACCCAGTAATGCAGCAGTTTGCCTTGGACACATTGGCTCCTTTTGTGCAGTTGAACTAAAATTGAAGTCGGAATAAAACCGAGCTTTAATTTTGATATCCCTATAAGCAACAAAAGGTATAAGGGAAACAATTACTGAGAAATAACGGTTGATGACTTGTACTCCCAGAAGAAAAACATCTACTGATCTACCTTATCTTAATGGGAAACAAAGCAAGAGAGTAGCAATTCTCAATCAGTGTGATTCATTCATATTAACTGAGATATTATCTTAACAATGCCTTGTTTCAAGATGTATAAAGAACGAAAAAGCAGAAAAGTATCATTCCTAAAACAATGCGACTGATTCATTTTAACAGAGACATTATCTTAACAATACCTTGGTTAAACATGAAGAAAGAACTAGAAAGCAGGATAGTACCATTTGTAAAACACTATAAGTCTATAACTGATATATAATAACAGAGACATTATTTGAACAATACATTTCTTAAACATGTACTCTGGCCGATCCCTAACAGAAATGGTACTCCCGCTGATCCCTAACAAGTGTTTGCAGTTTTGAACTAAGATTCAGTTCCAGGGTAGAGTGGGCGCAACAATAGTATGTGCTTCCATCTACTTATAAAGGGGGTGATGCAGAATTTGTTGTAACAAAGCAACAAGAATCATGTCTGGGTTGGTTCCATTTTTGTTCACTACTTAATGGGAAAAGTCAGCAATACAATAGCTTCAATTCAACATTTATTTAAAACAGTACCAATACAAGTAGCATAACATCTCAAAGCACACTGCACAATCATGTGGATGAAGGCCTGTACTGACCTTTCATGAGACCGACAACGATAAAATACGAATCTGCCAACACGAATAGGAAATCCAATCTCGTTTTGTGCAGTTGCACTAAAATCAAGCAAAGTGTTTCGCATAGCGAAGCAAAATGTCGCAATAGCAACAAGTTGAATAGATATCCCTGTATAAACAGAGGCAAAAAAGGAATCAATTACTGGCTAATAAAGGAGGATGAAACATGCGGCCACAAAAATGGTAATCCCGCCAATCCCTAACAAGTGTTGCAGTTTTGAAATAAGATTTAGTAGTTAATTCTGAGAGTGGCATCAATTACTGGCTTATAAAGGGGGTGATGCTGAATTTGTTGTAACAAAGCAACAAGCATCATGTCTGGGTTGGTCCCATTTTTGTTCACTACTTAATGGGAAAAGACAGCAATACAATAGCTTCAATTAATCATTTATTTAAAACAGTACCAATACAAGTAGCACATCATCTCAAAACACACTGCACGATCATGTGGATGAAGGAAAGTACCAACCTGTCATGACGCACACAAGATCACGTACGAATCTGCCAACACGAATAGGAAATCCAATCTTGTTTTGTGCAGTTGCACTGAAATCAAGCAAAGTGTTTCGTGTAGCGAAGCAAAATGTCACAATAGAAACAAGTTGAATAGATATCCCTGTATAAACAGAGGCTAAAAAGGAATCAATTACTGGCTAATAAAGGAGAATGAAACATGCGGCCACAAAAATGGTAATCCCGCCAATCCCTAACAAGTGTTGCAGTTTTGAAATAAGATTCAGTAGTTAATTCTGAGAGTGTCATCAATTACTGGCTTATAAAGGGGGTGATGCTGAATTTGTTGTAACAAAGCAACAAGCATAATGTATGGCTTGGTCCCATTTTTGTTCACTACTTAATGGGAAAAGACAGCAATACAATAGCTTCAATTCATCATTTATTTAAAATAGTACCAATACAAGTAGCACAACATCTCAAAGCACACTGCACAATCATGTGGATGAAGGCCTGTACTGACCTTTCATGAGACGACCAACATAAAATATGAATCTACCAACATGAATAGGAAATCCAATCAAGTTTTGTGTAGTTGCACTGAAATCAAGCAAAGTTGCCAGTGTGACATTTAAGTTTTCTATAGCAACAAGTTGAATAGATATCCCTGTTTTAAGAGGCAAAAAAGAAAACAATTACTGGCCAATAAAGGAGGATGAAACATGCGGCCACAAAAAGAAGCATCTACCTTATCTTGATGGAAAACAAAGTATAGGAAAGTAGCATTTCTAAAACGGTTGCATTGATTCATATTAACAGAGAAATTCTTTTAAAACAGATCAATAGTTAATTCTGAGATTAACAATAGCAAAATAGCTGCATGGGACATGCCAGCACCATGTGCGTCCACACGTATAAATGGGTGATGCAGAGTATGTAGCCAAGCAACATATATGCGCTGGTCCCATATTTGTTCCCTTTGAGCCTTCTTCCTATGTGAGGGCAGCAAATCTAGTCATGCACAAACTACCCGAACCCCCAGTTTCTTTCCCTTTTCAACAAAGAGATCGGTTCCTTACAAATGTGTGTACTGGGTTACCCCCTTTTTCCCTTTTCGACCAACAAAGCGGCTAGATAGCCAGTCTATACTACTTTCCGCCCCTCCTTTCCTCATTGAACCACATCCTCGATTCTTGCTCCAGCCCACCGCACCCTTCTTTCCTCTTTGAACCAAGACCTAGATTCAACTAGAGATCGAAAAAGATCCACATGCAGCTAGAGCAACGACGGTTTCAAAGAAACTTATACCTTAGGGTCGTCGGGATGTGGCAAGGCATGCGGCGAGAGGCCGGATCTGCCCACACTACGTACGTCGGCGAGGAAGAAGGGGTCGGTGGCCCTCCCGCACAGGCGCTGGGTGAAAGAGAACAACACAGCCGTCAGTGGATTGCCTCCCTCGCCGAAGGCGATAGAGTGAACACTGCACCTCCTCCCCTTCCCGGTGCGACGGGATACAGACACCTCCTTCACCAGCTGTGAGGGGGGGGGAGAGACAAGAGGCCAATGCAGTCTTGTTTAGATCTGGTGAAGAGAGGGTGAGAGACTGTGGATATAGCAAACCCTAGCAAATGAACATTGAGCCTCTAGCGTGTAACATATATGTAGTGCGGCGAGCGTGTGGAGAGTGCAAACCCTAGCAAACAAGTGCTGAGGTTCCCGCTTATATATATACTACAGTAGTGCGGACTGAGCTTCGGTGCCTTCACTGCACCTGCTTTTGGCTGTATGACAGGTGAGCCAGCCACATTTTGGGCCCACCTGTCGTAAAACCCTAGCGAAAATTGCACCAACGTGAAAAACGACTGAGTCTCCAATGCAACCAAGGTGAATTGACGAAGGATATCATCTTTGTGCGTAACAAGCAAAGAGCACTGATGGAAGACAGCTTGTTTTTCGTCGAAAATCGATCAGCTTCAGCAGCCGACGCAACCATAAGCATCGATAGGTCATCGTGCTGATGCATCATCCATTTGGCATCAAGTTTGGGTGAGGCACCTAAGAAGTTCGACAAATCCTCACTATGGTCTGTTTCTTCTCAGTAATCAAGCTCGTGGAAGGAAGAACCACGTGGCGGAGGACAGTGAGGCGGAACAACAATGGCCATCTAATTTTGTGCAGTTCCACTAAAATTGAGGAAGACATGCCCGGGTATGGAGACACACATCGCTGTTTGCAAAAATATAAAAAAGGGTTAGCAACGACATCTCAATTGTCAATAAGAATTAATGAAAAGTACACCAACAAACAAAAGCATCATAATTATCTTGATGGGAACTAAACTAGGATACCCGAGAAAAAAAGCATTTCTTCATTTAACCAGTGATAGTACTACCACCATATGGACAATGACCGCACAACCACCATGTACTTTTTGTCGAAACAACATGTATACCTCCACCGAGGCATAAATCAGGACAACTTTTTGAGTGGCATTTCCTCTATAATAGTACTAGTAGGTGATGTTGGACCAGCCGACGAACCCTAGCTACTATGCATGGGGAGCTGGGGAGTAGTCACATAGAATAAAACCCGCACGCAGCAACCTGGGGAGCTGGTCCAGCACAAGAAGTTATACCTCAGGTGGGCGAGATGTCGTTTAGGCGGGCGGGATCTGCCCACACGACGGCAGCGAACAAGGGCACGGAGGATCTTCGTCCGCGCCAGCGCCGGCTTCGAGAGGACGGTGCGCATCTGCTTCCTCCGTCGCTGACGGCGACAACGTCAACGCTGCACCTCCTCACCTCCCGCAGTGGACGGGATTCGGCCGAATCTGTGACCACCGGTGAGGAGAGAGATAGAGTGGACACTGTCATCTTGTTTTGATATGGAGAGGGTGAGAGAGCGAGACGCGAGAAACTCTATCAAACAAGAGGCTATAATGGAGTAAAAAAAATCTCTCCATAGCAATGGTTTTAAATAGAATACGCGCGTTCCTGGAAAAAAGAAACGAAAACTGGCTGTCGGTGTCAAAACCGGCGGATCTTGAGTAGGGGGTCCCGAACTGTGCGTCTAGGCCGGATGGTACTAGGAGGCAGGGGACACAATGTTTTACCCAGGTTCGGGCCCTCTTGATGGAGGTAAAACCCTATGTCCTGCTTGATTAATATTGATGATATGGGTAGTACAAGAGTAGATCTAGCACGAGATCGGAGAGGCTAAACCCTAGAAGCTAGCCTATGGTATGATTGTATGTTGTGGTTGTTGTCCTACGGA
Source organism: Triticum aestivum (assembly GCF_018294505.1). Taxonomy (NCBI): domain Eukaryota; kingdom Viridiplantae; phylum Streptophyta; class Magnoliopsida; order Poales; family Poaceae; genus Triticum; species Triticum aestivum. Next base: position 203,015,206 of record NC_057809.1, read on the forward strand.
CTAAAACCCTTCGGTTTATATAGACACCAGAGAGGGTTAGGGTTACATAAGGTCGGTTACAAAGGAGGAGATATCCATATCCGTATTGCCTAGCTTGCCTTCCACACCAAGTAGAGTCCCATCCGGACACGAGACGAAGTCTTCAATCTTGTATCTTCATAGTCTAACAGTCCGGCCAATGGAGATAGTCCGGCTGTCCGGAGACCCCCTAATCCAGGACTCCCTTAGTAGCCCCTGAACCAGGCTTCAATGACGATGAGTCCGGCACGCAGTATTGTCTTCGGCATTGCAAGGCGGGTTCCTTCTCAGAATACATCACAGAAGAATTTAAATACGAGGATAGTGTCCGACCCTGCAAAATAAGTTCCACATTCCACCGTAGAGAGAATAATATTCAGATCCATGGCCCGGTGATTATTTGAACCGTTCCCTTTAACCAGCCCCACACATAACGCGAGGCAGTTTCTCGACACGTCTTGTCAAAGCAGAGATCGTGTTCCCTTATTACGGGATTCTCATCAATACGGGCGTGGGTAACCCAACCGCGCCATCAATTGCGGCGCTTGGGGGATAAGCGAGTTTTACCAGGCAAGTGGGGACGCTTAGCTCCGTTCGCCCATATAAAGGGATAAGGATTCACCTTTCTATCCATGCCCTCTTCCTCCTTTGCTCATCCGTTTTCGCACACTCGAGCTCTAGCGCCCAAGTCCACACTTCCCACCTCAACCTTCTCCAACCATGTCCGGAGCGGGAGGCAGGTGGATGGTCTCCTCCGTCACGGAGGGAGACATCAAGAAACTGAGGAGAGGCGGATACCTGCCCGACGACATTGTGGACCGGCTCCCAGATGAGGGGCAGCTCATCCCCACCCCTAGGCCCCATGAGAGGGTAGTATTCCTCACCCATTTCCTCCACGGATTGGGATTCCCTCTCCATCCATTCGTCCGGGGGCTCATGTTCTATTACGGCCTGGATTTCCATGATCTGGCCCCGAACTTCATCCTCAACATCTCGGCGTTTATCGTCGTGTGCGAGGCCTTCCTCCGCATCAAGCCCCACTTCGGCTTATGGCTGAAGACCTTCAATGTCAAGCCGAAGGTGGTGGGCGGCCGCCAGGCGGAGTACGGAGGCGCCATGGTGGGCAAGATGCCAAACATAACATGGCTCGAGGGCTCCTTTGTGGAAACCATAAAGGGGTGGAAATCGGGGTGGTTCTACATCACCGAGCCGCGCGACACTGTATGGGCAGCGGCCCCCGAGTTCCGATCTGGCATCCCCACACGGCTCACCTCCTGGAAAGAGAAGGGCCTATCCTGGGGTAGTTCGGAAGAGCTGACCGGACTCCAAACATGTATTCAAAACATGGTGAACAAGAAGCTCAAACTTTTAAACGTAGTCCAAGTTATGCTCATCCGTCGGATCCTCCCATGCCAACAATGGGAGTTCAACTTGTGGGAGTTTGACCCGGCGCAGCACCGAACTCTGAATAGGCTCTTCGACACGACTCATGATGATGCCTGGAGGGTGCTGTTCAAAAGTGCCGAGGTCCCCCCTCCTATTACTGAGGATCGCGGATTCAGCGCGAAGCGCCAAGCCAGTGCGGTAAGCTGCTTTACCTTTCACAGGATACTTCTTTTTTTATAGATTGACTCTATGTAGGATCTAAACTCCCGTACCTTTGACATGACTGGCAGAAGATGGCCGGACAGATCGATTGTCCGGCTCCTTTGCCCAAAGGCCCCGCAGACGCTCTTCTCGCGAAGATGTTGACTCCGGCCCCTTATACGGTGCCGGAGAAGACCAAGAAGGCCAAGGGAACCCGAAAGAGTTCCCAACGCCAGGCGTCGTCAGACTCACCGTCCGATGACTCTGCGGTGCACTCTTCCCCCGAAGACGAGGAAGAAGAGGAATATGCTCCCCCACCGACTGGGGGAGACAGGAAAAGGAAGGCCGCCCCAACTGGGGGGCCGAAGGGTCCAAGAAGGGAAGGACTCTCCTTCCGGACAGCTTCACCGCTGCCGACGAAGGTGAAGACGAGTGGTTGCCCAGGGCCAAGCCCCCGAGGAGATCGTAAGTATTCGGATACCAGAGTAACCCATAGGATTCCTTTGTCGCACTGCTTTCCCTAACACCGAACACAATTATGCAGGCCGCCACGAGCCAGTATCGATGTATCGTCGGACGGCTCCTTGGGCTTGTCGGACATGGATAGCGATCCAGTCCCGACCGCCACCTCCCCTCATCCTGCCGATGACACCGAGGTGTTGTCTCAAGAGGCACCGGATCGAGGGGAGACAGTCCTGGAGGCGCCTCAAGGCGACCTTCCGGACTCCGGGAGCCGAGGGGACGGGGCCCCTGAGAGCTCCGAGTTTGGCCCTCAGCCGAACACCGCACCCATCCTTGCCAAGAGGCCTCCTTCTAAGAGGGGCAAGACGCCTGTGCCGGTGACCTCTGTCCATCCAGAGGCATCGGACAATCTGCTGGAAGCGCTTCGCAGTGCTTCCATCAACGAGGAGCACCGCACTATCATGAGTGCAGTGATCCAGAAGGTTTAGTCCGCCAAGAGCGGATTGACTGAAGCCTGTGCCAGCCTTCTAACAGGGTTCAAGGTAAGTGTTTTAAAATGTAGTAGAAATATTACCGCATAGACAGTAGCCCCTGCTGCTTTGTTCGGTGTTCACAAAGAAAAGCCGAACAAAGGATCAAATAATATCGCAGGAGTCTAATATAAGTGTGTCAATATGCATATGCAGGCTTCGCTGCTGGCGTCCGCCGCACTGACTGCGGAGGTCGCCGTACTGAAGCAAGACCTCGAGGGGTCCAGGAAAGAGCTCGGCCTTGCCAAGAGGCAGCTCGAGGAGAACAAGGGTAAGTAATACCCTGTCTATAGATATGTATATATAAAAGAGGATGCGATTGCAAAATGACAGGATCATCGTATGTTTGCCAGGGGCCACGACCGAGGTGGCGACCCTGAAGCAAGCGCTAACCAACGCCGAATATAAAGCGGCCAAGGAGCGCACCGATCGAGAGAAGCACGAGGCTCGGGTGGGCGAGGTGCAGCAAGAGCTCCAGGCTCTCGTGGCGAAGCACGAGGCGTTGGAGTTTGACTCAAAGACGCGGGAGTCTAAGCTTGCCGCGGCCCTCGAGAGTGTAAAAAGTGCCAAGGCTGAAGCCCAAAAGGCCCTCCAAGAGATCGACGCGATGAAGAAGATAGCGGCGGGTAAGGCTTTCTATATGGAAAGCAAGCATGTAAAAGTAAATTACCGATTACTTACCCGGATCTGAAGCTCTTCAGGAGCATTCGCAGATTTGCCCTGCAGTGTGTCCGATGCCGCACAATTTTACCAGGCCGAGGACGGAAGCTCGACGGAGAAGCTGTTCTGGTCTCAGTATGCTGAGGCTGGACATCCGGTGCCAATGAGCGACCAGCTGAAGCAGATGGTCGAGCTACATAAGGCGGCCGATCAGGCCATGAAGAGCTTTATAGTCCGGCTGTGGCCTGGCGACGCCCTTCCGAATAGCTTCTTCGGCCTGGTGAGGCGGCTTGTAGATGCCTGCCCGCGGCTGGAGGTCGTCAAGCGATCTGTCTGCATTGAAGGTGCATGTCGGGCTTTCGCCCGTGTGAAATTGAAGTGGGTCAAGCTGGACTTCGTGAAGCTAATCAAGGAGGGGCCGCCGGAGGGCAAGGAGCACCGCCACCCCGAGATGTATTACGAGGGTGTTCTGCCGGGTGCCCGTCTCATAGCGGACGAGTGTTCAAAAGATGTAATATTTGAATGAGACTTGCTCATTTTATCCTGTATGTATGAAAACTTGTTTCATATGTGCTATGCAACGCTTGTTGGAATTTAAAATATTACCTTATGTTTGGATGTTTATCCAATCTGAGAGATGGCTAGTCCTCGGCTTCTTCCCCCATGCCACGAGTGTTGGGGTGTTCGGGATAAACCTGAGCACTCTTGTTCCCATGTTTGGGTCCTTCGAGGGAGGTGCTCAGCACAGCGAACAAGGCAACTAGACTAATAATGCTTTATCACTCTCACTTAGCCATAGAATTCTATAATTTTAAATTTCGGTGAAGCCCCTGGTTTTCGGAAGGCCGAATTCGGGGCGCGATACACGCCTTTAAGCCGGACAGGGCCGGCCCCTCTCTCTAAGCGGCATAAGTCTTTAGGGACTTGAACACCTTGCCGAACAGCGACCAGTCTCTCGCCTTATCATGACAGTCAGTTTTAGCTTTCTCTACTGAGGTGCTGAACCCAGCAGAACCGGGGCACAATCGCAGTAGTTCTCCTAGTGCTACCTTAGCCAACAGAGCGGAACGTAAGGTACCAAAACATAAGAGCCGGGCAAACCCAACATTTGACCAAAGACATGATTCGGAGCTGATGCATATAATGCTATAAGTTCGGGGTGCCGCACTTGTGAAAGCGTTCAGACTTTTCACACCGCATTGTGGGGTACGTAAGCACCTGGTGTATTGGCCGTACCATAGTGTACGGTTGCAAGGCGTCATTAATGAACACACACACACACACACACACACATATATATATATATATAACAAGAATGCAATAATAGTCGTAATGTCATGCATTGTTTATTAAAAAATTGCGTTAAAGCAGAGTGATACAGATAGTGCGATAAACAAAGAGTAGGACTATGTCCCTTCCAAGGGCAAGCTGAGGAATGATATTAAATTGAATATTTCACTCGTTACTGTAATCAACCTGGGAATTCCATGGTATAACGTAGCTGTCTGCCTCCTTGGTTGCTGCATCATGTGCTCGGCAATAGTGCTGCCGGACAGTGTTTCCAGAGATTAAGGTCCTGAAAGGAAAAGAAAAATAACCAAACGGGAAGCCCCTAGTGCGGTTTAGGCCGCGTCTTGGGGCGTGCCACAGTTGTGCCCCCTCCCCACCTGTGCCCATGGTATTTTTAATGCATAATTATGTACGCGCGGCACGAGTTTCGCCGCTGGGCTGGGATTGGGGTGGCCGCCGTATTGGTACGCGAGCTCAGATCACGCTAGGCGGTCTATTTGCCGATTGCCCTGAGCGCGCTTGAAGGTGTCCGGGCTGTGAAGCGCCGAACTGGTTGATTTCCTTGAGAGGCTGCTTTGCGTTTCTGCTGTGAGGGCTGGGGTGTGCTCCTCTGTTCGGAGAGAGCGCTCTGTGTTTCCATTGACTGTAATAACTCCGCGAGGTCCTGGCATCTTGAGCTTGAGGTATGCATAATGTGGTACCGCATTGAATCTAGCAAATGCGGTTCGCCCGAGCAGCGCGTGATAACCACCGCAGAACGGGACTATATCAAAGATTAACTCTTCACTTTGGAAGTTATCCGGGGATCCGAAGACGACTTCCAGTGTAATTGAGCCTGTGCAATGGGCCTCTACACCTGGAATGACGCCCTTAAAGGTCATTTTTGTGGGTTTGATCCTTGAGGGGTCTAGACCCATTTTGTGCACTGTGTCCTGATAAAGCAGGTTCAGGCTACTGCCGCCATCCATAAGGACTCCAGTGAGGTGAAATCCATCAATGATTGGGTCTAGGACCAGTGCGGCGAATCTACCATGATGGATACTAGTGGGGTGGTCCCTGCGATCGAAGGTGATCGGGCAGGAGGACCAAGGGTTGACTTTGGGGCGACTGGCTCCAACACATACACGTCCCTGAGCGCACGCTTCCGCTCCCTCTTGGCGATGTGGGTTGCGTATATCATGTTCACCGTCCGCACTTGCGGGGGAAACCTCTTCTGTCCTCCAGTGTGCGGCTGCCGGGGCTCCTCCTTGTCATCGCTATGCGGCCCCTTGTCCTTGTTTTCGGCAATTAACTTGCTGGCCTGCTTGAACACCCAACAATCCCTGTTGGTGTGATTGGTTGGCTTGTCTGGGGTGCCGTGTATTTGACACGAGCAATCGAGTATACGGTCCAGGCTGGACGGACCCGGCGTACTTTATTTGAATGGCTTTTTCCGCTGACCGAGTTTAGAGCCTTTGAATCCGGCATTGACTGTCGTATCCTCAGTATTTTCGCTGTTAATGCGGCGCTTATGATTGTTGCGACGTGACCTGCTATTTCCATCCTTGGTATCTGAGGTACCATGGTTCTTTGATATGTTATTATTGCGAGCCAGCCAGCTGTCTTCTCCTGCACAAAAGCGGGTCATGAGCGTCATGAGAGCTGCCATAGATTTCGGCTTTTCCTGACCAAGGTGCCGGGCTAGCCACTCGTCTCGGATGTTGTGTTTGAAAGCCGCTAAGGCCTCCGCATCCGGACAGTTGACGATTTGATTTTTCTTTGTAAGGAACCGAGTCCAGAATTGCCTGGCCGACTCTTCTAGCTGCTGAATTATGTGGCTCAAGTCATCGGCGTCTGGTGGTCGCACATAAGTGCCCTGAAAGTTGTCGAGGAATGCGGCTTCCAGATCTTCGCAACAGCTAATGGAGTCCGCTAGCAAGCTGTTAAGCCAATGCCGCGCTGGTCCTTTGAGCTTTAGTGGGAGGTATTTGATGGCGTGTAAGTCATCACCGTGGGCCATGTGGATGTGGAGGAGGAAATCCTCAATCCATACTGCGGGATCTATTGTGCCGTCGTATGATTCAATATTTACAGGTTTGAAACCTTCTAGGAATTGATGTTCCATTACTTCGTCTGTGAAGCATAAGGGGTGTGCGGCGCCTTTGTATTGGGCTATATCGCGATGCAACTCGAATGGGTCTTGCCTGCTGTGTTCGGCCCGGCCGGATTTGCTTTTACTATATCCGGTGTGACGTTTATCGTCTCGCAGAGTGGTGCACCGTCGTGATCCGTAGATCAATCTTGCATGCTTTGCTTTGTCCTCCAATATGTCTCGCAGGTCTGGCGTATCTCCCCATGCCTTTTTATTTGAATGGCGTCGGGGTGGAGGCTGAGCTTTTGGCTGGAATGCCTCTCTATCGCGGCCACGAGGTGGCCGATCAGCCGTATCATACGCTTCTTCCTCCAGTCGGGGTAGTAACCTGCACTTTGGGTAATTCTTGGAGGGGCGCTCGAGTTTATATTCCTCGGGCGCGAGGACTTCAGTCCATCTGTCAGCTAGTAGATCTTGATCAGCTTGAAGCTCCTGCTGCTTTTTCTTTAGGCTATTTGCCGTGGCCATAATCCGGCACTTGAAGCGCTCTTGTTCGATGGGATCCTCTAGTACGGTGAATTCATCGTCGCCGAGGCTTGCCTCATCTTCGGAGGGGGCATGTAATTGTCATCCTCCTCCTCTCCGTCTGCCGCTCTCTCAGGAGAGCTGGCTCCTCCATCCTCCTGCTCTAAATCATGCTGGAGGGGATTGTTGTTGTCTTCAGCACTATCAGGAGTGTTATTATCTCCTGTGCCGGTATCACCACTTTTGCTTTGGCGGGACTTAGAGCGGCGCCGCTGACGTTGGCGCTTGGGTTGTTTCTTGGAGGGGTCATCCTCCGCTATCTCGTCGCCATTCCCTTCTTTGGGTGTATCCACAATGTATATGTCATATGACGAGGTGGCTTTCCAGTGCCCTATAGGCGCTGGTTCATGTTCATCTCCTACATCGTCGTCCATACCATCGATGTCTTCGGAGTCGAAGTCGAGCATGTCGGTTAAATCATCGATAGTGGCTACGAAGTGGGTGGTGGGTGGGCGTCGAATTTCTTCGTCGTCCGCATCCCAATCCTGTTGGCCATAATCCGGCTAGGGCTCTCCTGACAAAGAGAGAGACCTTGGTGAATTCAGAATGTCGCCGAAGGGCGAGTGCTGAAAGATATCCGCGGCGGTGAATTCCATGATCGGCACCCAATCGGATTCGATTGGCAGGGGCGCGGGCGGTTCAGAGTCAGAAAAAGAGTCCAACACCTTGGAGTCACGGTCTACGCAGAGGGTTAGGCTGGTGTTCGGCTCGATCGCCATTGAGACTGCAGCCCCTGAGGTGGTGTCTAACCACCCGTCCTCGATTGGCACAGTGGGTTCCGGGCTATGCGGGCGCGGCCTCTGGGGTACTGTTCAGTGGCAGAGCTAGGTCATACCCATCATGACAGTGCGGCGTGCCCGGCTGTGGCTCGAATCCGTCGAAGATCAAGTCTCCGCGGATGTCGGTCGTGTAGTTCAAACTTCCAAACCTGACCTGATGGCCAGGGGCATAGCTTTCAATCTGCTCCAGATGGCCAAGCGAATTAGCCCGCAGTGCAAAGCCGCCGAATACAAAGATCTGTCCGGGGAGAAAAGTCTCACCCTGGACCGCATCTCTATCGATGATAGTAGGAGCCATCAAGGCTAACGGCGACGTCACAGAGGAACTCTCAATGAAAGCACCAATGTCGGTATCAAAACCGGCGGATCTCGGGTAGGGGTTCCCGAACTGTGCGTCTAGGCCGGATGGTAACAGGAGGCAGGGGACACAATGTTTTACCCAGGTTCGGGCCCTCTTGATGGAGGTAAAACCCTACGTCCTGCTTGATTAATATTGATGATATGGGTAGTACAAGAGTAGATCTACCACGAGATCTGAGAGGCTAAACCCTAGAAGCTAGACTATGGTATGATTGTATGTTGTGGTTGTTGTCCTACGAACTAAAACCCTTCGGTTTATATAGACACCGGAGAGGGTTAGGGTTACATAAGGTCGGTTACAAAGGAGGAGATATCCATATCCGTATTGCCTAGCTTGCCTTCCACGCCAAGTAGAGTCCCATCCGGACACAAGAGGAAGTCTTCAATCTTGTATCTTCATAGTCTAACTGTCCGGCCAATGGAGATAGTCCGGCTGTCCGGAGACCCCCTAATCCAGGACTCCCTCACTGGCGGACAATTTAAGGGTCTATCTAGGACACATCTAGATGTGACATAGTTATGTCACACATAAGTTGATGTCCACTCTGTTTGTGGTCTTTTCCTAGTTTTTTTGTTTCTTGTTGCTACATTATATACTTGTGGGAGCTTAGATGTGATATCCTTAAATAACATCTAGATGTGAATTAGACAAACTGATTTTCTAACGTACCAAGAAAGAAAACTCGATCAAAAACACGCCCCCACTTCTAGGTCGCGAGAGTCGTCGCGCACACACATAGACATAGACATGCATATCCGTGTTTATGTAAAATTCCATTTCCATCTCTATCTCCAATCATATTTGTCCAACTGGCACATTATTTACGTTGTTAATTATATACGCAGCAATATTAACGTACATCATCTCTTGTTTGCGCACGTCCGGACCGCTGCCACGGCCGGTCCTAGCCAACCCGAACCCTCTTCATCACCCGCGCGTGCTTCCCGCCCGAAACGGTCAGTGCCGCATTCATGCCCGGCCAGAGCGGACGTGACCTCTCACTGGCGCCGGCATTGAAGCGGCGCGCCGGCCGAGAGAGCGTCGCCCACGCCGCTTTCGGGTGCACGCGGCTGCTCCGTGTTCAAAGGTCGCAATAGCTGGCTACAACATGCGCGATCTCTTCCAGTAGTAAGTTCATGGGAGTCCGTGCTACAGCTAGCTGTCCTCCCCCAACTCGTCAATCTCTTCCAGTAGTGCGAGTACTCCATGGCGCGATCCATCGACAAGAAGGCGGGAAAGTTATGGTATACTACTCGGTTTGCGGTGAGTGGCATGCCGAGCAACCGTGTGGGGTCTTGCCATGGAGGAGGGTGAGACACGAACATGACAGACGTGATTTAAACGTTGGCTGTGCTCGATGGCGCGATCCAACAAAACAAAACGTTGGTTTCTCTCCGTTTCCATTTTTTCTCCGGAAAAACGGAAACTTTTCCATTCCATTTTCATTCCTATTCCAAGGTTGCCCCGTTACAACATTCCATCAAATACAAAGGAAAACTAACACGCATGCTGATGCATCTCAATGATTCACAAATCATAGCCAATATTTACTTCACAACTAAAGAAAAAAGTTGTGAGAGTGTGTACGATAGAAAAACTACTGATGGGGTCACTACGACTTAAACCCTAAACCCTAAACATGATTTAATTTCCTGGCCAGGTAGAACCTGTCGAAGGAAAGATGGATGGCACCCTCGGATCATACGATGCTTTTGTGCAGTTCCACTAAAATCGACCTGAGCATCCCTGATGGCAAAGATATTGAAGAAGTGTGATTAGAATAATAGTACTGGCACTAGTTCATGAGACATAAACTCATCACAAGTAGAAGCCGATAGAAGTAGAGAAAGATCGACATGGAGATGGAGCTACAGCAGTGGAGCAAGCCGGCTCCAGAAGGAAGATGGACTACCTAGGACGTCGGGCTGTAGCTAGAAGGGCGGTTGGGACGCGGCATCGGCCCATACCGCGGTGACCCCCGATTGGGACACACCGACTGTGGGTTTTCTCCCTCGCCGATGTCGACCGCGTCTACACAGAACATTGTTCCCTTCCCCCAGCTACGGGATCAGGCCCGTCGTTCTGTGCTTGTGAAGAGAGCAACCTAAGCAAGCAGGCTTGTAGCTTAGGCTCCTACTAGTGTATATATAGTGGTTTTCTTTTTCTCTCCATATCAACCATTTTATATTGCGTACGTGTCATTCAAGAGTGAAATGATGGTTGCTTCTTCCGACTAACTTACTGTGTGATTTGACTGCTCCTTAGTGGCCTCTACACGTACTCCCCCTACATGTATGCAATAGTCACACGTACACATGGACGCAAAAACGCGTGCAAAGCCCTAATGCATGCATGTCCGAGCACACGACGGAACACACACGGTCACGCTCAAGTGCTCAACCTACACGTGCATGCACACACATACTCAGTCAGGGTGAGCTAGTGACCGTATGAACACAGGAAAATATATATATTGAGCGCAATGAGCGTATTATGAAGTCCACTGACCGTATTTTTACAAATATACAGTGACAGACAGTGTATTTATCTCGTTTGAAATTAAGCCATATTAACCGGAGAGGAGGCATCATGGACTAGCATTACTTTGCTGTGTCCCGTCAACTTGCCGAACGAGGAGAAGGTTGTGGGATGGGAGAAGCTTGCACGCGGTGGCTCGTAGGACAAGGAGAAACTTTTGACTAATGCAAGCTCTCCCTCGCTTAGGCGGTGGACGTGCAACAGTTAATTCGGTGTCAGATTGCCAGAAGCATACACTATACTACTAGTGCTATTATTGTTCGACTTCCCGAACAGCCAAGCGCAAAGTTTACTAGTACTACTACTATAGTCCATAAAGGTACGTACTATACTAGTACTAGGAACCGTATGGAGGAGCATTTGCACTCTTATTATAATTTTAAAATGTGATAAAGCAATCTTCAACACATTTGGTTCTCTTCGAGAGTTCTCGCATGTGATAATGGAAGTTGATTGCATGGAACACTCGCCACAATTCTCGCTTAATTCTGGCTCATATCCTGTTACAAATAGTGGCGCTCAGTAATATTTCCTCTTTTTTTGTTATTCAGCATGTAAACAGGTCAGCAAACCTTGCGGCGCATCTTCGTGCGAACCGTGCTTGCTGCAATTTGAATGTGGCCGAGAGCTGGCTTGATGAAACACCTCGCTTCCTACTTCTTTTTTTGTGGGCTACCTCGCTTCCTAGTGACCAGTGTCTTGGTTGATCATCCTAAGAATGCTTATATATGAATAAAGCTCTCTCATTTACCCGCAAAAAAGATTAAGCCATATTAACCGGAAAGGAGGGAGTATGGACTAGCACTACTTTTTGGTGTGTCCTGTCAACTCGCAGAACGAGGAGAAGCTTGCAGGACAAGGTGAAGCTCGCTTATGCCTTTTGACTAATGCAACCTACCCTCAGTGGACATGCATCAGTCCATTCGGTGTCAGATTGTCACAGGCATACACTGTAGTACCCAACATGCGGAGTACCATCATTGTTCGACTTCACGAAGGGGCGAAGAGCCAAGCGTAGTAGTACGCATACTTGGTTTTGCACCTTCATACTACTCCACCCTCCGTCACAGTTTACAGGGCGCGCTTCATTATGATGCATTTCTCTCAATGCATTTCCACCACCAGAGAGACTTTAGACGCGTTTGGTTTAATGCTCAATTATTAGGGCATGGTAACCGCAATCAAGTCCACAATTTTCTCTCCATGTACTGTACTACTACGGAGTGCAAGCATGTGTGTACTCGGGGTGGAAGCACTGCATGCATGTGTGTACGCATTATTCCCTCTAGTAATAGACGTCGTGCTATAACTACCAATGATATTTTTTAGGCCGATCGCTAGTCGCCTTGGTCCCACAGTTTTTTTTTCTTTTTTTCTGAAGCGCGCTATATAAACAGTGACAGATGGAGTAGTATAAGTGGATTCAAAGAAGAGCGTATTGATGGTTGCTTCTTCAGAGCAACTTACAGTGGGAAAGGTGGGGCTTATGATTTGACTGCTCACTACTCACTATTAATGCGGCGCAACGACCGGGCTGAGTCTCCCATGCGGTTGTGCACTACCCCCTCGGTTCTTAAATATACTCCAGAGTATTTGTCTTTCTAGAGATTTCAACGAGTGACTACTCAAATATTTGTCTTTTTAGAGATTTCAAATGGACTGGCACATACGGATGTATATAGACATATTTTAGAGTGTAGATTCACTCATTTTGCTCTGTATGTAGTCACTTGTTGAAATCTCTGTTAAGACGAATAGAATATTTAGGAACGGAGGGAGTACACGTACGAAGCAAAATGAGTGAATCTACACTCTAAAATATGCCCGTTTGAAATTTGTAAAAAGACAAATATTTAGAAACGAAGGAGTATAATTTTGTGCATGGCACATGGACCCGGATGATGAAGAGGCTTCTGGCAATGCTATCAAGCTTCCATCATTTGTTTACATAATTGACGTACTATACAAATAATTTTCCACTGACATGAAATTGTAAAATGGTGTGAGCTTTTAGCTTTTGTTTCGCGTGTCTTGCCATCGATGCTCTTTCGGAAACAATAAAAAACTAACTTCCTTGCTAATGCATGTCAATTATTAGCAGATCAGAGCTAATAATTACATCACAACTAAAGACAAAGTTGTGAGAAGGTGTTAAATTAAAATTGATCTATGCTTTCATTGGCAGCAACGTCCCCCAGCTCTGTCTAAATTAACAAGGCATGTTGGGAAAAAAGTAGCTATCTAGAGCATGCAACATTCCGATCATTTTGTGCAGTTCCACTAAAATAGAGCTGAGCGTCCCTATTCCAAACATATGAAGTGTGATTACGATAATAGAGGACTGCTGATGAAACAATAAACACACAAATAGAAGCCGGTCACCTTTGCAGTCTCTCTTAAGACTAACTAGTTGGAGAAGATTAGGCTCGGAGTTGGATGAGGAGGATAGAACAAAACCAATCTCCCTTTGTGCAGTCACACTGAAATGTAGAGATGTTGCCCGTGTGACATTTTAGTACAACTGCACAAAACACTCTTCAGAAAAAATCATTTGTGCAGTTCACCAAAAGGTCGCAATAGCAATGAGGTGAAATGGATTGCCCTGTTTGCAAAAGAGAGGTAGAAAGGAAACAATTACTGGCCAATAACAATTGATGACACATGCGACGACCAAAAAAGCATATTCCTTGTCCTAAGGGAAGATAACAACGCGGTTGTGTTTGTCTAAAACGGTGTGAAGACGAGAATGCAATATGGAAAGTACGCCGGACGAGCTACGTTTTGGGCAAAGAACTATGGAAGATCCACATGCAGCGACGTGGGAAAACGGGCAGTGGAGCAAGGCCGGAGGGGATACCTGGAGGTCGTCGGGATGTAACTAGGTGAGCGGCGGCGGGCAGAATCTGCGAGAAGGTGGCGTAGGCCCTACCGTGCCGGAGCTTGGTCAGAGAGAATAGCGTGTACCGCAGATCGGGACGTGTTGCCTCGGCGCCGTCGAACGGAGAAACGATGCACTTCCTCCCTTTCCCCCGGCGGACAGGATGCGGCCGGATCAGTGACCAACGGTGAGAGAGAGAGAGGCCACCGCACTCCCTTTCCCGCGGCGGACGGGATGCGGCCGGATCAGTGACCAACGATGAGAGAGAGAGGCCACCGCACTCCCTTTCCCCCAGCGGACGGGATGCGGCCGGATCAGTGACCAACGGTGAGAGAGAGAGAGAGAGAGGCCACCAGGGCCTTGTGTGAGATACTCTGAAGAGCGGTCTACCTTTTCCTCCATAAAAATCATTTTATATTATGAGTACGTGCCATTGAGCGCTATAACTTTATTTAAAAATAACGCGGCAACGCGTCAAGTCAAACTTTGTTTCGTGCACGCGTGGTACACGACCTCCCTAGGTAAACAACCGCTATAGGCGTTCAAATTTGCACGTGGGCTGCCATTTCGTAAAGAAATGAGCTCCACCGTGTACCCGCACGGGTGTGGCTGGGCACGAAGCGTGAGTACGTGCATGGTGCACCTATTCTCTTCTTGTATACGTACACCACCTACATGGGGTTGTGTGAGAGATATACAAACCTAGAGAGATATAGTGTGTGGGTTCTTGAGAGTATTTTTGTGGGGGGGGGGTCAATAAAAATATTTAACATATGCAATGTGTGTGAAATAGAGTCATGGATATAACATATATATAGAGGGGGCGATCCACGAGAAGAGAGTGGAGGTATCATTGCTACGTCTTGAGCTTGCGTTGGTTTTCCCCAAAGAGGAAGGGATGATGCAGTAGAGTAGCTTAAGTATTTCCCTCAATTTTTGAGAACTAAGGTATCAATCCAGTAGGATCCCATGCTCAAGTCCCTCGTACCTGCACAAAGCGATAGCTACTCGTAACCAACGCGATTAGGGGTTGTCAAGCCCTTCACGGTCACTTACAAGAGTGAGATCTGATAGATAGAATATTTTTGGTATTTTTGATATAAAGATGCAAGGTAAAAAGTAAAAGCAAAGTAAATAGTAAAACAATATAAAAGTGATGGAGATTGATATGATGAGAATAGACCCGGGGGCCATAGGTTTCACTAGTGGCTTGTCTCAAGAGCATAAGTATTCTACGGTGGGTGAACAAATTACTGTTGAGCAATTGATAGAATTGAGCATAATTATGAGAATATCTAGCCATGATCATGTATATAGGCATCACGTCCGTGACAAGTAGATCGAGACGATTCTGCATCTACTACTATTACTCCACTCATCGACCGCTATCAAGCATGCATCTATAGTATTAAGTTAAAAACAGAGTAACGCCTTAAGCAAGATGACATGATGTAGAGAGATAAATTCATGCAATATGAAATAAACCCCATCTTTTTATCATCGATGGCAACGATACAATACGCGCCTTGCTGCCCCTTCTGTCACTGGGTAAGGACAAGGCAAGATCGAACACAAAGCTAAGCACTTCTCCCATGGCAAGAACTACCAATCTAGTTGGCCAAACCAAACGGATAATTCGAAGAGACTTGCAAAGATAACCAATCATGCATAAAAGAATTCAGAGAAGATTCAAATATTATTCATAGATAGACTTGATCATAAACCCACAATTCATTAGTCTCAACAAACACACCGCAAAAAGAAGATTACATCGAATAGATCTCCACAAGAAAGGGGGAGAACTTTGTATTGAGATTCAAAGAGAGAGAAGAAGCCATCTAGCTACTAACTATGGACCCGAAGGTCGGAGGTAAACTACTCACACTTCATCGGAGGGGCTAGGATGAAGTAGAAGCCCTCCATGATGATGACCCTCTTCCGGAGGAGCTTCGGAACAGGCCCCAAGATGGGATCTCGTGGATACAGAAAGTTGCGGCGGTGGAATTAGGTTTTTGGCTCCTGTTCTGATTGTTTGGGGGTACGTGTGTATATATAGGAGGAAGGAGTACGTCGGTGGAGCACCGAGGGGCCCACGAGGCAGGGGGCGCGCCCTAGGGGGGCACCCCCACCCTCATGACCACCTCTTTGATCCCTTGCAGTACGGTCCAAGTCTCCTGGATCATGTTCGGTGAGAAAATCACGTTTCCGAAGATTTTATTCCGTTTGGACTCCGTTTGATATTCTGTTTATCCGAAACACTGAAATAGGCAAAAACAACAATTCTGGGCTCGGCCTTCGGTTAATAGGTTAGTCCCAAAAATAATATAAAAGTGGAAAATAAAGCCCAATATAGTCCAAAACAGTAGATAATATAGCATGGAACAATCAAAAATTATAGATACGTTGGAGACTTATCAATCATCGGCTTGAGGTGTCCATAGAATCGAAGAGAGGGATGATGTGTGTGTGTGCGCGCGCGATCGATAAAGAGTGCCATCGAATTTGTGTGTGCCCACGTCAAAGATATAGAGTGGCTGGCCTACTGGAACATGAGATGGGACATGTGCAGTTTGTCTCTGTGGCATGGATACCTACCTGCAGCGCTCGACTATCGGTGTGTGGTGGGGGAAGAGGGAGGCCCAATTAACTATAGAGGTACAATGGCTGGTATATGTGTGGAGGAGGAGAGAGGCCTACCTCATGTATTAAGGAGATCGATCTGCCTCATGTATTAAGGGAGATCGATCGGCATCATGCATATGTGCAGGAGATGAATAAGGTTGGGAGAGAGACAGAGCTAGAGTGTTGGAGGGGGTGGTAGTGGAGTTGCTTCTAACAAATGGTGGGATAGGCTTACTAGACAAACGGAGGGCACGCCCACAATATCAATAAGAGAGGAGATGGATGCTTGTTGTCTGTGCACGTGCGTGTGAGAGACGGGTCAGGAGGTATGCACGAATGATGAGGGGGGGACGATGTGGCTATGGTAAGCAGACGTAACTACATATGAAGATCAATCGCCCTTTGTAAGAGAAAGGAGAGACATAACTTGTGAGGTACGTCGATCGATGGGGGGGGGTAGTTAAAGTCGATCTAGGTATATGTTCGGAGATCGATCAGTATACATGCATGTGTGTGTTAGAAGCAAATGAGGCACGAGGAGAAGGATAGAGAGAGAGAGAGGGATGCATGTAGGAGGTGGTACAAGAGGCATACTATATCGAGGGGGAGGAGTGTGCGAGTACGAGAACAATGAAAAGAGTGGTGGGAGTGAGGCATGGACGGTGACAAGAGAAGAGGGGAAGCTTGTGTTTGTGCTAGGCACACCTGGCTAGAGAGGCATATCGATCGATGTGTGCCGTAAAGAAGGAGCTGGGGGGGCCTACACACACCGTGGGTGAACGACCTAAAGTGAAAAGACGAATTTGCGCGATGGAGCTAGAGAATGCTGAGGGAGGGTGAGAGGGATGCGGGCGTGTGCATGCACAAGAGAAAGTTAGCGCTAGCTACAAAGATAAGAGGGTTGTGTGGGTGTAAAAGACAAATAGAGATCATATATACTTCATTATAAAAAGCGAATTCGGATATTTGAAGAATTTATCATAGTATTTCAAACCGACAGATGTGTGAATATATATAACAGTGATACACATGGTGTGGTTATGAACATGGTATACTACATTTAATATATTTTATCTCTACTCTTATAAAAACGGAGTTGTTGATGATGGTGTGCCTGCCATCCTGCATTATAGGCCGTTTAATTTATATCTGGCAGATAGCAAGGAAACTATGATGGTTGAAGTTGGCAACAATCATGATTGTAGATTCTTATTAAAATAGAGAAATGAATTCAAATTTAGTTCGAATTGCAGCGGTAGTATAGACATTTGGAATGCACTAAAATGTTGGTATGAGTAGGTTACATGCATTTTACAGCAAGCGAAAAATTTTAATCGGACATAACATGGATTCATAGTCCCTCCTTCCATCTATATAGGGCGTAATTAGATTTTTAAGACCGCCTTTGACTAGTGACAAGATTAATAGTACATGACATGCACAATGTGAAAATTATATCATTGAAAGAACCTTTCACAGACGAATTTAACGGTGTGCTTTGTGTAACTTGCATGTCATATATCATTGCTCTAATATTTAGTCAAAGTTAGCATCAAAAAACGCATTAGGCCCTATATAGATGGAAGGAGGGAGTAGCTTTGAATAGCATTTGTATAGTAAAACGGGGCAAGACTCTCTCTTTGTGTGGTGTGAATAGTTTTATTTTTTTCGTTTTCTTTCTGGTTGAGGGAAGTGTGAATTGATTTGGTACATACAAGTACAATATTACTACATGTTAGGCTTGTCCCTAAAATTCAACCCGTGTCTTTTTATATCCCGAAAATTCAGATATCGTGCTCCCTAACTGGCGCCTTCACAACCCGCGCCTTGCTATCTCAGAATTACAACGCGTGCGAAAACTCCCTCCAGATGCCAAATCCCGACACGCGAAATCCCCCTTCTAACCCTGAGCCAAAAGGGCCGCTAGTTCAAATCGGTGGGTGGTACTTTTGTAACACACCCTACATTTTGGACAAGCGCGTTCCTAAGTCATGCTTCACCCCCTCCCATCGCCCCCTTTTCGCCATTTGAAATCCCAGGCCACCATAACCTCTCCGCTCCAGCCGCGAAACCCCACCCTCCACCGTCCGCCACGTCACCGCTGCCCAGCCGGAGCCTCTTCCCCGATGATGTACAGCTCGACGTCCCTCGTCCACCTCCCCAGATGAGGATCCGTCATCCATCTCGCCGTCCCGCCGGTTCAGCTGCCCCGTCCTCCACCTCCAAGGAGCTGCTCCGACGATCGCCTCGTCTATCGCGGCTGTTCCATCCCCACAGCGCCACCTTAACCTGCTCCACCAGAACCGTAGCATCCTCACCGACTCCTCGGACGAAGCCAAGGCCTACTCGGTGCCACCAAAGAGGTTGTACACTCATCGCATCGCACCTTCTCCTTAACTCGACCTCCCGGCACCGACGGTGCTCCATCCCGCACCCCCATGGAGCGGCTACCTTGAAACCGGCGCCGCGGGCGACATCTGCATGGCGGCTCTCCCCCAGTGCGAGGCCCCTTCGGCGGCGGCGTCCATACTAGCCGGATCTGCTGCTGCTCCGGCTCTCGCTCGATCGCTCGCTCGCCCAGCTGCTGCTGCTGCTGCTCTCTCCCTCGCTCGTGCTGCTGCTCTGCTCCGATTAAGCCACACTTCAGTCGACTAAATCGACTTTTGGGTCAGTCGATTTTCAGGGGTTGGGGGGGGCTCGCCGGAGTTAAGGAAGAACCACCCGTAGCGGGGACGGGGGCTTGCTGGAGAGGTGCCCCACTATCTATCTTAGGGTTCAAGGTGGGGGCGGGGGGCCTAGAGGGCTGGCCGGGGCGGCAGTGGCGAGTTGTTTCGGGGGAGCGAGGCGACGCTGGGGCCGGCGGTTCGGCCGGTGGTGGCTGGCGGCTCAAGGGGGTGCAGGTTGAAGATGAACTGTAGGCCCTCCCTAAACTACATGTCAAGTGCCTCTCTGCTACCATTGCATTCTGTTTCGACTGTAGCATTCATATCCCATAGTAAATTTCAGTTTCGATAGTTAAGTTCAGAGTCAACAGTTTTTACCTCATTTGTTGTAGTCAGGTGGTTTTTGGTGATGTTAATTTTACATCCATTTTACATCATCTATTGGAGATGCTATTAGAATCCCACTTGAGATTGACGATGTATGTCTTGTGCTGCTTCAGCTTTGACGTCTTACGGCTCACCGGAGCTGCTCCAACGACAGAACGATCCATCACAATAGAGCAGTGCCCTGGACGCCGTCTACAGATTCCTCAGATCTTCCTCCACACCTCGGACAGCCACCTCTGCCTCAACTGCTTCAGCGACCAACCCAATGATGCTGAGGTCGACACGGCAATGGCACAGAGGTTGTACACTTGTTGCATCACTTATTACTATACATTCACGTCGATCCGTTAGGGCTATTTTGGTTCAATGGAAAAACATCGATCCACTGGTTGTTACCATCACTCTAAATTTCTGCATGCTCTCCTTACATAATATCACCATATTTTTTTCGTATGCATGTCAGATATTGTACACAGTCATGCTGAACACGTAGAGAAAAAGAGAAGAGTTTTGCGCGACAATACAATGTCATGCAGACATCGCTCCATGGTGGGTTCGATGGCAAACCCTCCCCACCCCTCTCCAGATTGTAATCCAGAGGAAGATATCTGTTCTAAGGCGGATTCAGACGCCGCTGACCACTCCTATTTACCCCCCATGGTGTTTGCTCTACCTTGGCATGATGATGTTAGTCATATCATGCATATGTTGCCTTGCAGTGCCTACTTTTGACATCATATATGTCATCTGCTTAGTTTAGACATGTTCTGTAATGCCACCTGTTTAGTTTCTATATCATATATGGGAATTATGCAGTCTCATGTCTTTTAGCCAGCCATAATATATGTGAAATGTGCAATGCCATCCTGTTTAACCAGGCATCATAAATTTGAATGATATCTTGCCCATCATTTTCTTCATTACATTTCCATTTGTCGACAATGTTTGTACATTAAACTACTCTTCCTGTGAATCAGCCATTTGGGTGGGAGATGGAAAAATCTGGAGTGAAAACAAGGCCTTCAGAGAAGACAGTGCTACCTGTCAAAGCAGATCTCTTGTTGGGTCCCGATAGCTCCTCAGAGATGGATTCAAAGACAGACGACCAATCCTATTCCCCCACTGAGGTGTATGCTCTAACTTGGCACGGTTATACTGCTCATATCATGCATACGGTGTCTTGCATTGCATAGTTTAGACATCACATACACAATATTCAACACCATGTTCTTAGTTCAGACATCATATCGAATGCCCTCTGTTTAGCATATAAATCACATATGTGAATTAAATGATGCGATCATGATTACTTAGATAACATGTAGGTGAATTATGTCATGTGATCCTGTTTAGTTATTCATCATATCTTTGAATTATCTTATGCTATGCTATCCAGTTTAGATAGACATCATATATGTGAAATTATGTCATGCTATCCGTTTTAGTTAAACAATATACATGTCAACTATTTCATGCCCTCTTTTTTCCACACTATCTATTGCATCTGTCTCTCATACAATGCCTGTACATTCAACTATGTTTCCTGTTTATCAGCCATTTGAATTGGAGCAGGTGATGCCAGTGTCTAGCGGATTAAAAACACGGTCTTCAAATAAAAAAGTGTTGCCTCTTGCTGGATATAGCACCTCGGTTGTACATGCACAAGAACCAGCCCTACCACACATAACCCAAACTCTCGCAGATTGTACCCCTACTACGATGGACAGAGAACCAGCTTCACCCAATCTAACCCCAGCCCCAGCCGATAGTAACCCAGTTCCTGTTGACACAGCACCATCTCCACCACAGAGCTCCCAAACAAGAGCAGTTAGTAAGGCAGCTCCAGTGCCCAAAGGGCCAGTACTATCACGGCGAACCCCAACTCCACTAGTTAGTACGCCTATTCCTGTGGAGGAAGCACAACCAGCTAGTCATAGTTTAGCATCTATCGCATTTGATGTTGTTAAATCGTATGTGCGTATCTTCCCATCTTGGAAATATTATACTAAAGATGAAGGAAAATGCCAGTTGCAGGTGTTTGTCCAGGAGTTATGTGTAAGTAATGTTATTCATGGCAATTACTTTGCTTCGTCCCATACATCCTACCTCCATGATGGTTATAATACAACAAATTTTCCCATTTTTCATAGAGAAGGACCGATTTGGAAACTCAGGATGAGGTAACCTGTGCTAATACCTCTACTATCTTCAAGAATGCTTGGTGGCAGTATCGGAATTACCTGAAGAAAACGTACTTCACCCGCAAAGAAACTCATCAAATTCTGTTACGTTCTCCTAAGACACATTTACTGGACGATGACTGGGAATGCCTTGTTCTGTACTGGTCCCGAACCAAGAATGTGGTAAGGTCTATGAGCTCATTTTCTATTTTTAAGTATTATATTCTTGCGTCTTACTGTACTCTGTTCATGTAGAACAAGTGCCTAAACCTGAAGAACAACTGTTCTAATTTAAGATTCCATTGCAACCATAGGACATAGATATATGTTTGTTTGATGCTTTTATTATGTACTAGTACTTGGCAATAGAAGACTTGGTAGTTTAATCCTGTCCACCTTACTAATGAACTGGTTCACCGAAATGAGTTTCATATACTAGTACATGCTAAACTTGTTATGTGTCTGCTTGTTTCTTCTTTTAGAATGTTGACAGAATATTGGGGAAGTGTCGGTGTCAAAACCGGCGGATCTCGGGTAGGGGGTCCCGAACTGTGCGTCTAGGCTGGATGGTAACAGGAGGCAAGGAACACGATGTTTTACCCAGGTTTGGGCCCTCTTGATGGAGGTAAAACCCTACGTCCTGCTTGATTAATATTGGTGATATGGGTAGTACAAGAGTAGATCTACCACGAGATCAAGGAGGCTAAACCCTAAAAGCTAGCCTATGGTATGATTGTTGTATGATGAAGTTGTCCTACGGACTAAAACCCTCCGGTTTATATAGACACTGGAGAGGGTTAGGGTTACACAAAGTCGGTTACAATGGCAGGAGATCTTGAATATCCGCATCGCCAAGCTTGCCTTCCACGCCAAGGAAAGTCCCATCCAGACACGGGACGAAGTCTTCAATCTTGTATCTTCATAGTCCTGGAGTCCGGCTGAAGGTATAGTCCGGCTACCCGAACACCCCCTAATCCAGGACTCCCTCAGTAGCCCCTGAACCAGGCTTCAATGATGATGAGTCCGGCACGTAGATTGTCTTCGGCATTGCAAGGCGGGTTCCTCCTCCAAATTCTTTATAAAAGTTTGTAAACACCAAGAGTAGTGTCCGGCTCTGCAAAATAAGTTTCCACGTATTGCCACAGAGAGAATAATATTGACACAAATCTAATCTGCTGACGTATTCCGCAGCGCGACATCACACTACGGCCAAGCCTTTATTCGAATCGTTTTCACTTTTCCACCTCAGCGTGTTTTGCGAGGCGGTTTCCTTGGCACATCTTGTCAAAGCAGAGATCGTGTCCCCCATTTACGGGATTCTCATCAATACGGACGTGGGTAACCCAACCGTGCCCGGCGCTTGGGAGGCAAGCGAGTTTTACTAGGCTGGTGGGGACGCATAGTCAGATCCGCTCATATAAGGGGATAATGATCCACCTTTTTACCTACGCCTTCTTCCTCCTTTGCCTATCCATCTTCTGCGCACCCGAGCTCCAGCGCCCAAGCCCGCACTTCCTACCTCAACCTTCTCCAACAATGTCCGGAGCGGGAGGCAAGTGGATGGTCTCCTCCGTCACGGAGGGCCATGTCAAAAGGCTAAGGAAGGCCGGATACCTGTCCAAAGACATCGCGCACCGGCTTCCTGGGGAGGGGCAGCTTCTCCCCACCCCAAGGCCCCATGAGAGGGTAGTATTTCTTCCCCACTTCCTCCGCAGATTGGGTTTTCCTCTCCACCCATTTGTCCGCGGGCTCATGTTCTACTATGGCCTAGATTTCCATGATCTGGCCCCGAACTTCATCCTCAATATCTCGGCGTTTATCGTCGTGTGCGAGGCTTTCCTCTGCATCCGCCCCCATTTCAGCCTCTGGCTCAAGACTTTCAACGTCAAGCCAAAGGTGGTGCGCAGCAACCAGGCGGAGTGCGGAGGTGCCATGGCGGGCAAAATAGCCAACGTCCTATGGCTCGAGGGCTCCTTTGTGGAGACCTTGAAGGGGTGGCAGTCAGGGTGGTTTTACGTCACCGAGCCACGCGATCCGAAGTGGATCACAGCCCCTGAATTCTGATCCGGACCCCCCACGCGGTTCACGTTCTGGAAGGAGATGGGCTTGTCGTGGGGCGACGAGGAAGAGGTGACCAGACTGCAAAAATGCATCCACTCCCTGGTGAACAAGCAGCTCAAGCTTGTCAACATAGTCCAGGTCATGCTCGTCCGCCGGATCCTTCCGTGTCAAGAACGGGACTTCAATTTGTGGGAGTTCAACCCGGCGCAGCACTAAACTCTAAGCAGGCTCTTCGACACGATGTACGAAGATGTCTGGAAGGGTCTAACCAAAGGCGCCGAGGCTCCCACATCCGCCTCCGAAGATTGCGGATTCAGTTCGCAGCGTCCTGCTAGCGAGGTAAAATATTTTCATCTTTTACAGGATGTTAAGTTTTCTTCATAGTTTGACTCTATGTGGGATCTAAACTCCCTCAGCTTTGACAAGATTGGCAGGAGAAGTCCGGATTGATTAACTGTCCGGCTCCCTTGCCCGAAGACCCAGCCCCTTCTCTCCTAGTGAAGTTGCTGGCTCCGGCACCTTATGTGGTGCCAGAGAAGAAGGCCAAGAAGAAGAAGGCCACAGGGACTCGAAAGAGTTCCCGTCATATGGTGGTGTCGGACTCGTCGTCCGATGAGTCCGAGATGCACTCCTCCCGTGAAGACGAGGAGGAGGAAGAAGAGACCTCTCCCCCTCCAGTGGGGGGAGGAAAGAAGAGGAAGGCCGCCCTAGTAGGGGAGGCCGAAGGGTCCAAGAAGAGGAAAACCCCTCCGCCGGACTACGCCCCCGACGCCGACGAGGACGAAGAGGAGTGGCCGGACAGGGCCAAGCGTCCAGCGAAATCGTAAGTGTTCGGATACCAGAGTAACTCATGATATTCCTTTTGTTGTGCAGCTTTCCCTAATGTCGAATATAATCATGCAGCCCGCCCAAGGACGGGCTCGACGAGTCATCGAGCGGCTCCCTAGATTCATCGGACGTGAATTCAGTTCCGCCCGCTGCCTCCCCCTGTGCTGCGGATGACACCGAAGTGGCGTCGCGACAAGCTCCGGGGCAAGAGGAGGTGGTCTAGGAGGAGCCGCGAGCGACCTCCTGGACTCCAGGAGTAAAGGGGACAAGACCACCCAGGGCTCCAAGTCCGGCTTTAAGCCAGACACCGCGCCGGAATCATCAACGGTTCCGGACCGCGGCAGGCAAACTCCTGCCAAGAGGAGCAAGCCTATTGATCCGGCGTCCTCCGTCCAACCGGAGGCGCCGGTCAATCTGCTGGAGGTGCTTAAGGGCGCCTCCATCGACGAGGAGCACCGTGTCATCATGAGTACGGTGGCCCAGAAGGTTCGGTCCGCCCAAAGTGGACTTACTGAAGCTTGTACTAGCCTTCTAACAGGCTTCGAGGTAAGTAGAAATATGTAAAAATATTACCGCATAGACAGTAGCCCCTGATGCTCTGTTTGGCGTTCAGAAAGAAAAGCCGAATAGAGGATCTATTAAATATCGCAGGAGTCTAACTAAAAAGGAGTCAATATACGTATGCAGGCTTCGCTGCTGGCCACCGCCGCATTGACTGTGGAGGTGGTGCCCTGAAGCAGGGGCTTGAGCGGACCGAGCAAGAGCTCGGTCTTGCCAAACGACAACTCGAGGAGAAAGAAGGTAAGAGATACCTTATAGAAAGAAAATTCCTATAAGAATACACAATTGCAAAAAATGACAGGAGTATACTGCTTATTGTAGGGGCCACAACTGAGGTGGCGACCCTCAAGCAGGCACTGTCCGAGGCCAAGAAGAGAGCGGCCACGGAGCGCACCGAGCGGGAGAAATTTGAGGTGCAAGTCGGCGAGGTGCAGCAAGAGCTTCAGGCTCTCATGAAAAAACATGAGAGTTTGGAGCTCGACTCGAAGACGCGAGCGTCCGAGCTTGCTGTGGCCCTTAAAACTGCCAAATCTGCCAAGGCCGAAGCCTAGAAGGCCCTCCAGGAATTGGATGCGGTGAAAAAGATAGCGGCGGGTAAGGCATTCTCTATGCAAAGCAGACATATGAAAGTAAACTACTTGTTACTTACCCGAATCCGGAGCTCTCCAGGGGCATTCGCAGATCTTCCCCGCAGCGTATCCGATGCCGCCGCATTCTACCGAGCCAAGGAAGGCAGCTCGACGGAGAAGGTGTTTTGGTCTCAGTACACTGAGGCCGGACACCCTGTGCCCTTGAGCGACCAGTTGAAGCAACTGGTCGAGCTCCACAAGGCGGCCGAACAGGGCCTGAAGGGCTTCATAGTTCGGCTGTGGCCTAGAGAGGCCCTGCTTGGGAGCTACTTCGGACTAGTTCGGCGGCTGGTGGAGGCTTGTCCAAGGCTCGAGGTCATCAAGTTCTCCGTCTGCATCGAAGGTGCCCGTAGGGCCCTTGCCCGTGCAAAGGTGCACTGGGGTAAGCTGGACGGTGAGAAGCTTGTGAGGGACGGGCCACCGCCGGGGAAGGAGCATCGCAAGCCCAAGAACTATTACAAGGATGTTCTGGCCGGTGCCCGCCTTATGGCGGATGAATGCACCAAGGATGTAATTTTTGAATGAACTCGCTCGTGTTATCCTGCGCGCTGAAAACTTGTTCATATGCACTAAGCAATGCTTGAATTTAAAATATTACTTTCTGTGCGGCCGTTCATCAAAAAATTGAGAGATGGCCAGTCGTCGGCTTCTGCCCCCATGCCACTAGTGCTGGGGTGTTCGGGATAAACCTGAGCGCTCTTTTTCCCATGATTGGGTCCGTCGAGGGAGGCGCTCAGCACAACGAACAAGGCAATCGGACTATAATGCTTGAACACTCTCACTTAGCCATAGAACTCTATAATTTTAAATTTCGGCGAAGCCCCTAGTATTCGGAAGACCGAGTTCGGGGCGCTATCCACGCCTTGGCCGGACAAAGCCGGTTCCTCGCTCGAAGCGGCATAAGTCTTTAAGGACTCGAAAAACCTCTCGAACAGCGACCGGTCTCTCGCCTCATCACGACAGTCAGTTTTAGCTTTCTCTACTGAGGTGCTCAGCCGAGCTCAACTGGGGCATAATCGCAGTAGTTCTCCTAGTGCTACCTTAGCCGATATAGCGGAACGTAAGGCACCAAAACATAGGAGCCGGGCAAACCCAACTATTGACCCAAATCATGATTCGGAGCCGATGCATATAGTGCTATAAGTTCGGGGTGCCGCACTTGTGAAAGTGTACGGACTTCTCACGCCATATTGATGGGTACTGAAGCCCCTGGCGTATTTTTGCCGTACCACAGTGTACAAATGCAACATGTTATTGATAAACATATATATAAAAAGAGAATAATGCAAAAAATAGACAAAAAGCTATGCATTGTTTATAGAAAGGCTGCTACGAAAGCGGAACGATACAAATAGTGCGATAAGCCAAAGAAATTGGACTATTTAACATGTCCTGGCCAGGGGCAGGCCGCGGAATTGTATTAAAAAAATAGGTATACTGCTCACAGTAGAGACCACCTGGGAGTTCCATAATGCGGCGTGGCTTGTCTGCTTTCCTGGATCTTGCAACGTTTGTGCGGCAGTTCAATTGCCGAACGGGTCATCCGAAGTATGGAGTCCTGAGAGTAAGAGAGAAAAAAAGAGAGAGAAAAAAAAGGAATCCAGCAACCCCTGGTGCGGTTTAAGTCGTATTTCGGGCGTGCCGTGATAGTGCCCCTTCCCCTGTGCCCATGGTATTTCCAGAGCGTAGTTATGTACGCGAAGCACTGGTTTCGCTATATCGCGAGGGCTAGGGTTGGGGCCGCATTGCTACGCTAGCTCAGTACGTGCCAGGCAGTCTTGTTGTAGGGTACTCCGGGCGCGCTTGACAGTGTCCGGCTTTTTGAAGGCCGATCTGGAGAACTGCCTGGAGAGGCTGCTTTCTACTTCTGCTGCGAGCGCTGCCGTGTGCTCCTCCATTCGGAGGGAGCATTCAGTGTTCCCATTGACCGTGATTACTCCTCTAGGTCCTGGCATCTTGAGCTTGAGGTATGCATTGTCGCGACCAGACCTCAAACAGTCTGATCTCTGTGCTCCGGTGTCATCCCTGGATCAGTAATGCTGACACCACACAGTACTCGGGGGATTTATAGCAGAGTAGCAATCACACACTTATTACATCGAGTGTCTCAAGAGAGAACTTATTACCATAAATATGGCTTAAGGCCATCTAATAACGATAACAGCGGAAGGCTTGGAAGATAAGTGAGTCCATCAACTCCAACGGCATCACTGAGTATAGAACCACGACCTAAAAACTCCTTAATCGTCATCTGAGAAGTCTGCAACATTAACGTTGCAGCCCGAAAACGGGTCAGCACATGGAATATGCTGGCAAGGTAACACATAGAGAGTAATGGAATGAAACAGCTATACTATATGCATATTTGGCTGGTGGAAAGCTCTATGGTTACAGTTTTGCGTAAAGCCAATTTCCCCTACTTCAAAGGAATAAAATTTTAATTACTATCAAGGTGGTTGTTAAACTTTGAGAATGGTTGACAGCATTCTCAATCCCAATTAAGCATCATCATTAAACATAACCAACAAAATTAATTTAGAGTAACATGTTGAGATTCACATGATAATCCAAGTACTAGATACTCAAGATGTCCATAACCGGGGACACGGCTAACCATGATTAGTTTGTTACACTCTGCAGAGGTTTGCACACTTTTCCCCACAAGACTCGATCGCCTCCGTTTGTTTTCTCGCACTACATGGTGTTTGAGAAGACGGATGACCGAGACATAGTCTTTCAGAAGCGCTAGCACCTTACGATCGGGTAGACCGTACCACCTACATCCCCTACATCTGCTAGTCTACCACTGTAAGAGTTCGCACAACTTAGTCAACTATGCTAGAGCCCATAATAGCTTGTGGCTGCACACGGAAGTTTCTAGTATGAATAGTCTCATGATCCCTTTGAGCCTGGGTGGCGGTCCAAAAGAAAACAGGCAAGTCCTGGAATACCCAGGTGCCTCAATCCACCCAGATGTGTGTTTAAGTTGCCACCTTAGATAAACCATTAATTATCAATCTCACATCTGTCATGGATATCACTCACCCAATCCACGTCTACTAGCATAGCATGGCATAATAAGCAAACGTAGAAGTAACTCCCAAAGGTTTGATAATAAACAGTAATAGGTACTACCTCATCTACTTCCCATCCCACAATTTAATTAGATCCTAATCATGCAATGTGTGAGGATTGATCTAATGCAATAAAACTGGGTAGTAGAAAAATGTATGATCAAAGTGTTACTTGCCTTGCTGATGATCCGGGAAACCTAACGATTCGAAGTAACAGGCGGCGCACTCCGGATACTCTATCACAGACAACCAAACAAGCATACAATAAGTACTCATCTAATGCACAGGTAAAACTCAAATAAGAGATCTAACCAGAAGGTTCAACTTAAGAACTCCGGTTGGCAAAAAGAATCAAATCGAATGAAGCAACAAAAGTCAAACGACGAAAGAAAACAACTTCATTCTAGTAATCTGGATCTAGGGCAAGTTATACAGTAGCAAAATCTTGTTTAAGTTGGTTAAATGGATAGAGGGTTTCGAGACGAAACTCTAGGCGCTTGAATCGCCTGATTCCGATAAACGAGCGAAAAGTTATACTAAAACGAAAATCGGATCAGGAATCGCGATCAGAAAAATCGCGGATTTAATCCGAGAAAAAGAAAACGACGAACGGATTAACGAACGAATGTTCGTTATCCAGATCTAAACGATGAACGTGTTCGTTTAAATGAACAAACGAGCGAACGCTCGCTATTTAACCTAAACCGAAAAAAACCGATCTAAAAAAACCAAAAACAAAAAAAAACCGAAAAAAAACATACGGAAAACCAATCGGTTTTCTAAAAAAACGGGCGGTACGGATTACGAGGCGGCGGCGAACCTCGGCGGCGCGGCGGGGAGGCGGCGCGGCGCGAGCGGCGGTGGCGACGCTAGCGGCGGCGGGCGCGGGCAGCTGGGGCGGCTCGAGGCTGGGACTAGGGTTCCTCCCCGGGGGGGGGGGGGGGGCTGGCTTAAGCCTGCCGGGCCAGAGTCCTATCTGGACATGGCCCGGTTAGGTCGGTTCCCTTTTTTTTACAATATTCCGCTCGGAAGAAAAATAAAAAGAAATACTAAACGGACTCCAAAAATCCCGAAATAAATTTTCCCGGGCTTCTAAAATCAAGCCCGACAAAGTGAACATTTATTTGGGCCCTAAATGCAATTTTGAAAAACACACATTTTTCCTAAATTCAAATAAAACACCGAAAAACTCCAAAATAAAATCTTATTTGATTTTATTATTAAATCCTCAATATTTCTTTATTTTGGGAAATTCATTTTATTCCCTCTCTCATATTTTTGTAATAGAAATAATTGATGATAAAATAAATAAAATCAAATGATCCTATTCTCAAAATTTGAGAAAACTCAAATATGAAAATAACGAAATCCCCAACTCTCTCTGTGGGTCATTGAGTTGCGTAGAATTTTCTAGGATCAACCAAAATGCAAAAATAAAATATGCTATGCAATGATGATCTAATGTATAACATTCCAAATTGAAAATTTTGGATGTTACAAACCTACCCCCCTTAAGATGAATCTCGCCCTCGAGATTTGGGTTGGCTAGAAAATAGGTGAGGGTGGTCTTTGAGAAAATCTTCCTCTCGCTCCCAGGTGGCTTCATCCTCCATGTGGTTGCTCCACTGAACTTTGCAAAACTTGATAACCTTGCTGCGAGTAACTCGGCTGGCAAACTCGAGGATCTTAACTGGTTTCTCCTTGTAGGTCAAATCGTTATCCAACTGAATAGTTTCCAAAGGGACTGTATCTCTCAACGGTACGTCAGCCATCTCCGTGTGACACTTCTTTAACTGAGAAACGTGGAACACATCATGAACTCCTAACAATCCTTCGGGCAATTCCAACTTGTAGGCCACTTCTCCCATACGTTCCAATACTCGATATGGTCCTACAAATCGTGGTGCTAACTTCCCTTTAACTCCAAAACGCTTTGTTCCCCGAAGTGGAGATACTCGAAGATAAGCTCTATCTCCGACTTCGTAAACTATATCCTTGCGTTTAGAATCTGCATAACTCTTCTGTCTGGACTGGGCTACCTTGAGCCTATCGCGAATCAATTTCACCTTCTGTTCAGACTTTTTAATCAAGTTAGGTCCAAACAACTGGCGGTCTCCAACTTCGTCCCACGGCAGCGGTGTCCTGCACCTCCTTCCGTACAAAGCTTCGAAAGGGGCCATCTTTAGACTGGTTTGATAACTGTTGTTGTAAGAGAACTCTGCATATGGCAAATTATCGTCCCAACTAGATCCATAATCTAGCGCACAAGCTCTCAGCATATCCTCCAAAATCTGATTGACTCTCTCGGTCTGTCCATCTGTCTGTGGATGAAAAGCTGTACTGAATTCTAGCCTGGTACCCAAAGTTTCGTGCAACTGCTTCCAGAACTTTGAGGTAAACTGGGTTCCTCTATCTGATACGATACTCCTCGGAACTCCATGCAGACATACTATTCTGGTCATGTATATCTTTGCCAACTTAGCACTGGTGTAAGTGGTCTTTACTGGGATGAAATGAGCTACTTTTGTCAATCGATCAACTACAACCCAAATTGAGTCATAGCCTGAACGAGTCCTGGGCAATCCCGTGATAAAATCCATGCCTAACTTATCCCACTTCCATTCGGGTATCGACAATGGTTGTAACAATCCTGCTGGCTTCTGATGCTCTGCCTTTACTCTCTGGCATACATCGCAAACTGCTACATACTCCGCAATATCCTTCTTCATTCCCGTCCACTAGAAAATATCCTTCAAATCCCAATACATCTTGGTATTTCCTGGGTCAATTGAATACGGTGAATCGTGTGCCTCTTGCAAAATCAACTTCCTAATCTCCGGGTTATTGGGCACGTAAACACGGCCTTCAAACCATAGGGTATCGTGCTCATCCTCACGAAATCCTTTAGCTTTTCCTTTGCTTAGTTTCTCCTTTATAGCGGCAATCTCTTTGTCAGTTCTCTGAGCTTCTCTGATTCTATCCATCAAAGTTGACTGAATCTCTAGTGATGCTACATAGCCTCTCGGAACTATTTCCACACATAGTTCACAAAGATTTTCTGCTAACTCCTTGGGTATCCCTCCCATCATTAACGTATTGACATCGCTCTTACGGCTTAATGCGTCAGGTACTACATTAGCCTTTCCGGGGTGATAGTGCAATTTCATATCATAATCTCCAACTGTTGTTGGGGCTTCCCACTTGGTCACGGTTTCAACTTTAGCGGGATCTACTGCTATACCTTCGCCGGATATAACGTGTCCGAGGAATCCTACTTCCTTCAACCAAAACTCACATTTGCTGAACTTGGCATATAATTGGTGTTCTCTGAGCTTTCCAAGTACCAAACGCAAATGCTCCTTATGCTCCTCTTCATTCTTCGAATATACCAGGATATCATCAATGAACACTACGACGAACTTATCCAAAAACTCCATAAACACTTTGTTCATCATGTTCATAAAATAGGCAGGCGCGTTAGTCAGACCAAATGACATAACGGTATACTCATACAGCCCATACCTGGTGGTAAAAGCTGTCTTCGGAATATCCTGTTCTTGAATCTTCAACTGGTGGTATCCTGATCGCAAATCGATCTTGGAAAATACTTTAGCTCCTTGCAATCGATCAAACAGATCGTTGATCATTGGTAGTGGGTACTTGTTCTTGATCGTTACCTCGTTCAATCCTCGATAATCAACAACCATCCTTAACGATCCATCCTTCTTCTCCACTAGAAGTACTGGCGATCCCCAAGGCGAAGAACTTGGGCGAATATATCCCTTATCCAGTAACTCCTTAATCTGCTTCTTAATTTCCACCAAATCCTTTGCTGGCATCCTATATGGTCTCTTTGATATTGGCCCAGTGCCTGGCAATAGCTCAATCAAAAACTCAATATCTCTATCTGGTGGCATGCCTGGCAACTCTTCTGGAAATACATCAGGGAAATCCCTTACCACTGGTACTTCCTCCTGCACAACTCCTGTTAGGCAATTTACTTGGGTCCTCTTTGGCACATGCCGGGATACATACTTGATCCTTCTCCCTTCTGGTGTGGTAAGCAAAATTGACTTACTAGCACACTCAATATTCCCTTCATACTTTGATAACCAATCCATGCCTAATATCACATCCAATCCTTGAGATTCCAATACTACTAGGTCTGAGGGAAAAACATAGTTACCAATCCTTAATGGTAACCGATCACACCATAGACTAGCCACATACTCTGCTCCTGGCGAGGTTACTAACATGGGTGACCTAAGGGCTTGGGTTGGTAGGTTATACTTATCCACAAATCCCCTTGAGATGTATGAATGCGATGCTCCAGTATCAAAAAGAACGAGTGCAGTAAATGACTTAACCAAAAACTTACCTATTACTGCATCGGGCTGAGCTTCAACCTCCTCCACGCTAACGTGGTTCACCTGTCCCCTGTTGAAAGGGTTCGGCTTCTTCCCAGAACTTCCATTGCCATTTTGGCCTTCAGGACATTCATTGGCATAATGTCCTGGCTTCGAACACTTATAGCAAGTGACTTGGCTCAAGTCCTTCTTGGCTGGGGTTCATGGGTTGGTGCGGTTCTGGCCTTTGCTTCCTCCATTGCCATTACCATTCTTAGTGCCATTGTCATTGTGCGAGCTACCTCCCCCATGGGTATGCTGAAAAATGTCCTCCCGGTCTAGGGGTAAAACGTGGCTTCTGCTGAGCTCCTGAATTGTACTTCCCTTGTCCATACTTCCTCTTGCGATTCTCAATTTGCTGCTGCTTTCCTTCAATCATAAGAGCACGATCTACCAACTCCTGGTAGTTGTTTAAGGTGGCTACCATCAATTGCATGCTCAAATCATCATTCAGTCCTTCCAGAAACTTCTCCTGCTTAGCTGCATCCGTAGCAACGTCATCTGGGGCATAACGTGCTAGCTTACTAAACTCCTCCACATACTGGCCAACTGTCCGTCCTCCTTGGTGCAAGTTACGAAACTCACGCTTCTTCATGGCCATAGCTCCTGCTGAAACATGGGCAGTACGGAAAGCCTGCTGAAACTGGTCCCATGTGACAGTGTCGACTGGGAAGGTGGCTATGAAATTCTCCCACCATGATGCTGCGGGTCCTTCTAACTGATGTGCGGCAAACTTCACCTTCTCCGCATCTGTGCATCCTGCTGTGGTCAACTCCCT
Organism: Triticum aestivum; assembly: GCF_018294505.1. Taxonomy (NCBI): domain Eukaryota; kingdom Viridiplantae; phylum Streptophyta; class Magnoliopsida; order Poales; family Poaceae; genus Triticum; species Triticum aestivum. Next base: position 203,049,154 of record NC_057809.1, read on the forward strand.
AGCTGTCTTGCGGAGCCAATCATCTGCTACTATCGGCTCGGTGCTACTGGAAAACACCGGCGGATTCAGCCTAAGAAAACGGGCTAAGTGGTCAACAGGTGGTGGTGGTGGTGGTGGGTTGTTGTTGTTGTTCCCCTGATTCTGATTCTGGACTAGCAACTACATCAATGTGTTCTGCTGCTGGATCAACTGGGTGAGCTCCGGTGGAAAGGCAAATCCGGGGTCACGTCTCAGAGGCATTTGAGGGTTTAGAAAAGATGAGATATAAGAATAGAGAGGGTTTAAAGAGAAAACACTACCCATATGCACATGAGGCAAAAGCAAACAATTCACTTCAGTCAATCAACCAAAGGCATACAATCGATCTAACTATCGCAAAAGTGCTCGGACTACTATACTTACATGGTGGACTACTACTACTGGTGAGGTGGTCTATTAGAAATATTCTACGGTTATTGACTCCATAATATCTGCTCCAGCTTCATCAACATAGTCATCATCGCTACTATCTACTTCCGACTCGGTGCCGTCGATGATGATGTAGTCTTCCGGGCTAATCTCCTTGGGTTCTTCGTCTTCCTCTATTGGCGTCGGGCCTCCCATAAGTATTCCAATCTTCTTTGTTAGTTCGGCATTCTTATCCACCAATACTTCAATTTCCTCTTCATAATCTTCACGTGTAGCCTTGATTTCTTCCTCCAGTTCCTTGATTCTGGTCTTAGCCTTCTTCAGATCTATCGTGTCGGCGCACATCTGGTTCTCCTATCATCGAATGTGCTGGTTTAACTCTAGGATAAAAGCTGCAATTGATCTATCATTCCTGGTGCTGATCATCTCCTAGTGTTCATCTCGGCGCCCACAAATCTGGTAGATAGTATCTGTAAGATCCTTGCGGTAGACTTCTCCAATGCGTCCCATGGCGATGTGAGCTGCCATGCTCTTTCCTAGATTCCAAGTTGGTGCATCAAAAGAAAATTCTATGGGCTCAGTGACTGGCATGAACGTCCTTCCTGGAACTTGAACTTGAATCATCCAGCGCTCTTCTTCAGGTAAAGTGGCGTTGTAGGTTCCCGTGAAGCTTGGTACTCCTATGTTCAGGTATCTAGTGACTTCCTTCAAGTGGCGTCCAAAGGGTGCATCTTCATCCGGTTGCGTAAACTTGTTCCTTGCATCCGCCATCCTAAAGAATAGAAAAGATGAGAGGTCAAAAGAGAAGAGAGTGAGTAGTGATCTAGGTCTTTAGCTTAGTGGTCGTGTCCTACAGTCAGCGTGTGCTCTGATACCATCTCTGTAGCGACCAGACCTCAAACAGTCTGATCTCTGTGCTCCGGTGTCATCCCTGGATCAGTAATGCTGACACCACACAGTACTCGGAGGATTTATAGCAGAGTAGCAATCACACACTTATTACATCGAGTGTCTCAAGAGAGAACTTATTACAATAAATATGGCTTAAGGCCATCTAATAACGATAACAGCGGAAGGCTTGGAAGATAAGTGAGTCCATCAACTCCAACGGCATCACTGAGTATAGAACCACGACCTAAAAACTCCTTAATCATCGTCTGAAAAGTCTGCAACATTAACGTTGCAGCCCGAAAACGGGTCAGCACATGGAATATGCTGGCAAGGTAACACATAGAGAGTAATGGAATGAAACAACTATACTATATGCATATTTGGAAGGTGGAAAGCTCTATGGTTACAGTTTTGCGTAAAGCCAATTTTTCCCTACTTCAAAGGAATAAAATTTTAATTACTATCAAGGTGGTTGTTAAACATTGAGAATGGTTGACAGCATTCTCAATCCCAATTAAGCATCATCATTAAACATAACCCAACAAAATTAATTTAGAGTAACATGTTGAGATTCACATGATAATCCAAGTACTAGATACTCAAGATGTCCATAACCGGGGGCACGGCAAACCATGATTAGTTTGTTACACTCTGCAGAGGTTTGCACACTTTTCCCCACAAGACTCGATCGCCTCCGTTTGTTTTCTCGCACTACATGGTGTTTGAGAAGACGGATGACCGAGACATAGTCTTTCAGAAGCGCTAGCACCTTACGATCGGGTAGACCGTACCACCTACATCCCCTACATCTGCTAGTCTACCACTGTAAGAGTTCGCACAACTTAGTCAACTATGCTAGAGCCCATAATAGCTTGTGGCTGCACACGGAAGTTTCTAGTATGAATAGTCTCATGATCCCTTTGAGCCTGGGTGGCGGTCCAAAAGAAAACAGGCAAGTCCTGGAATACCCAGGTGCCTCAATCCACCCAGATGTGTGTTTAAGTTGCCACCTTAGATAAACCATTAATTATCAATCTCACATCTGTCATGGATATCACTCACCCAATCCACGTCTACTAGCATAGCATGGCATAATAAGCAAACGTAGAAGTAACTCCCAAAGGTTTGATAATAAGCAGGTAATAGGTACTACCTCATCTACTTCCCATCCCACAATTTAATTAGATCCTAATCATGCAATGTGTGAGGATTGATCTAATGCAATAAAACTGGGTAGTAGAAAAAGGTATGATCAAAGTGTTACTTGCCTTGCTGATGATCCGGGAAACCTAACGATTCGAAGTAACAGGCGGCGCACTCCAGATACTCTATCACAGACAAACAAACAAGCATACAATAAGTACTCATCTAATGCACAGGTAAAACTCAAATAAGAGATCTAACCAGAAGGTTCAACTTAAGAACTCCGGTTGGCAAAAAGAATCAAATCGAACGAAGCAACGAAAGTCAAACGGCGAAAGAAAACAACTTCGTTCTAGTAATCTGGATCTAGGGCAAGTTTTACAGTAGCAAAATCTTGTTTAAGTTGGTTAAACGGATAGAGGGTTTCGAGACGAAACTCTAGGCGCTTGAATCGCCTGATTCCGATAAACGAGCGAAAAGTTATACTAAAATGAAAATCGGATCAGGAATCGCGATCAGAAAAATCGCGGATTTAATCCGAGAAAAAGAAAACGACAAACGGATTAACGAACGAACGTTCGTTATCCAGATCTAAACGATGAACGTGTTCGTTTAAACGAACAAACGAGCGAACGCTCGCTATTTAACCTAAACCGAAAAAAACCGATCTAAAAAACCAAAAACTAAAAAAAACCGAAAAAAAAACTGAAGGAAAACCAATCGGTTTTCTAAAAAAAACGGGCGGCGCGGATTACGAGGCGGCGGCGAACCTCGGTGGCGCGGCGGCTCCGGCGGGCGGCGGCGCGGCGCGAGTGGCGGCGGCGGCGCTGGCGGCGGCGGGCGCGGGCGGCTGGGGCGGCTCGGGGCTGGGGCTAGGGTTCCTCCCCGGGGGGCTGGGCCGGCTTTTAAAGCCTGCCAGGCCAGAGTCCTATCCGGACACGGCCCGGTTAGGTCGGTTCCCTTTTTTTTTAAATATTCCGCTCGGAAGAAAAATAAAAAGAAATACTAAACGGACTCCAAAAATCCCGAAATAAATTTTCCCGGGCTTCTAAAATCAAGCCCGACAAAGTGAACATTTATTTGGGCCCTAAATGCAATTTTGAAAATGCACATTTTTCCTAAATTCAAATAAAACACCGAAAAACTCCAAAATAAAAACTTATTTGATTTTATTATTAAATCCTCAATATTTCTTTATTTTGGGAAAGTCATTTTATCCCTCTCTCATATTTTTGTAATAGAAATAATTGATGATAAAATAAATAAAATCAAATGATCCTATTCTCAAAATTTGAGAAAACTCAAATATGAAAATAACGAAATCCCCAACTCTCTCCGTGGGTCATTGAGTTGCGTAGAATTTTCTAGGATCAACCAAAATGCAAAAATAAAATATGCTATGCTATGATGATCTAATGTATAACATTCCAAATTGAAAATTTGGGATGTTACATGCATAGTGCGGTACTGCGTTGAATTTTGCGAATGCGGTTCGCCCGAGCAGTGCGTGATAGCCACTACGGAACGGGACTATGTCGAAGATTAACTCCTCGTTTCGGAAGTTATCCGGAGATCCGAAGACCACTTCCAGTGTGACTGAGCCTGTACAGTTGGCTTCTACACCTGGTATGACGCCTTTAAAGGTCGTTTTGGTGGGCTTGATCCTCGAGGGATCTATGCCCATTTTTTGCATTGTATCCTGGTAAAGTAGGTTCATGCTACTGCCGCCGTCCATGAGAACTCTTGTGAGATGAAATCCGTCAATGATTGGGTCTAGAACCAACGCGACAAAGCCGCCGTGACGGATGCTAGTGGGGTGGTCCCTTCGATCAAAGGTGATCGGGCAGGAGGACCATAGGTTGAACTTTGGGGCGACTGGCTCCATCGCATATACGTCCTGTAATGCACGCTTCCGCTCCCTCTTGGGGATGTGGGTTGCGTATGTCATGTTCACCGTCCGCACTTGTGGGGGAAATCCCTTCTGTCCACCATTGTTCGGCGGCCTGGGCTCCTCCTCGTTGTTGCTATACCGCCCCTTGTCTTTGTTTTCGGCTCTTAACTTGCCTGCCTGCTTGAACACCCAACAATCCCTGTTGGTGTGATTGGCTGGCTTTTCGGGGGTGCCATGTATCTGGCACAAGTGGTCGAGTATTCGGTCCAAACTGGACGGGCCCTGAGTATTTCTTTTGAATGGCTTTTTCCGTTGACCGGATTTGTAGCCTCGGAATCCGGCATTAACTGTCGTATCCTCGTTGCTGTCGCTGTTAACACGACGCTTTTGTTTGTTCCGACGCGACCTGTCACTTTTGTCCTTGGTATTCGAATTACCAGGGTTCTTGGTTAAATTGTTGCTGCGAGCTAGCCAGCTGTCTTCTCCCGTGCAAAAGCGGGTCATGAGTGTCGTGAGGGCTGCCATAGATTTCGGCTTTTCCTGTCCCAGGTGCCGGGCAAGCCACTCGTCACGGATATTATGCTTGAAGGCCGCTAAGGCCTCTGTGTCCGGACAGTCGACTATCTGGTTTTTCTTTGTTAGGAACTGTGTCCAGAATTGCCTGGCCGATTCCTCTGGCTGCTGAATTATGTGGCTTAGGTCATCGGCATCCGGTGGTCGCACATAAGTGCCCTGGAAGTTGTCAAGGAATGCGGCTTCCAGGTCCTCCCAAGAACCGATTGAGTCTGCTGGCAAGCTGTTAAGCCAATGTTGGGCCGGTCCCTTAAGTTTCAGTGGGAGGTATTTGATGGCGTGTAGATCATCACTGCGGGCCATGTGGATATGAAGGAGAAAATCCTCGATCCATACCGCAGGATCTGTTGTGCCATCGTACGATTCGATGTTTACGGGTTTGAAGCCCTCAGGGATTTTATGATCCATTACTTCATCTGTGAAGCATAGTGGGTGTGCGGCACCTCTGTATTGGGCTATATCGCGATGCAGCTCGAAGGAGCTTTGTCTGTTGAGTTCGGCCCGGCCGGATTTATTGCATCCGGAGTGACGATCACCGTCACGTGCCGTGGGGCGCCTGCGCGATCCGTAGATCGATCTTGTTTGCCTTGCCTTGTCCTCCAGTATGTCGCGTAGGTCGGGCGCATTTTCCCGTGCCTTAGTATGCTTGGCGTGGCGTCGGGGCATGGCTTGAGTGGAGGGCCAAGAGGCCTCTCTGTCACGGCCACGAGGTGGCCGGTCGGCCATGTCATGCGCTGGTGATGTAGGTGCTTCCTCCTCTAGTCGGGGTAGCAGCCTGCGCTTTGGGTAACTCTTGGAGGGGCGTTCGAGTTCGTACTCTTCGGCCGCAAGGACTTCAGTCCATCTGTTAGCTAGCAAATCCTGATCAGCTCTAAGCTGTTGCTGCTTTTTCTTGAGGCTGCTTGCTGTGGCCATAAGCCTGCATTTAAAACGCTCTTGTTCGAAGAGATCCTCTGGCACGACGAACTCGTCATCGTCGAGGCTTACCTCGTCTTCGGAGGGAGGCGTATAATTATCGTCCTCAACCTCTTGGTCCGCCGCCCTCTCGTGAGGGCTGGCTTCTCTGTCCTCATGTGCTGAATCTTGCTGGAGGGGGTGTTCTTCGGCGCTATCCGGAGTAGTATTATCTCCCGTGCCGGAATCACCGTTTTTGCTTTGGCGGGATTTAGAGCGGCGCCGCTGACGCCGGCGCTTGGGCTGTTTCTTAGAGGTATCGTCCCCCGCTATTCCATCGCCATCTCCATCCTTTGGAGTGGCCACCATATATATGTCATATGACGAGGTGGCCTTCCAGTGCCCTATAGGTGTTGGTTCTTGTTCGTCTCCTGCATCGTCGTCCATGCCGTCGATGTCTTCGGAGTCGAAGTCAAGCATGTCGGTTAAGTCGTCGACAGTGGCTACGAAGTGGGCGGTGGGCGGGTTTTGAATTTCTTCATCGTCCGTATCCCAACCTTGCTGACCGTAGTCTGGCCAGGGCTCTCTTGATAAAGAGAGAGATTTTAGAGAATTCAGGATGTCGCCAAAGGGCGAGTGCTGAAAGATGTCTGCGGCGGTGAACTCCATTATCGGCGCCCAATCGGATTCGATCGGCAGGGGCGCGGGGGGCTCGGAGTTCGGAAAGGAATCCGGCTCCTCGAAGTCACGGGCCATGCGGAGTGCGGGGCTGGAGTTCGGCTCGATCGCCTCTGAGATCGTAGCCCCTGAGGCAGCATCCAACCGCTGATCCTCGATCGGTGCAGTAGGCTCCGAATCAATGGTCGGAACCGATGCGTGTGCGGCCTCCAAGGCGCTGTTCGGCAGCAGAGCTATATCATGTCCATCGAGACAGTGCGGCGCGCTTGGCTGTGGCTCGAATCCGTCGAAGATCAAGTCCCCGCGGATGTCAGCCGTGTAGTTTAGGCTTCCAAACCTGACCTGATGGCCAGGGGCGTAGCTTTCGATCTGCTCAAGGTGGCCAAGCGAATTGGCCCGCAGTGCGAAGCCGCCGAAGACGAAGATCTGTCCGGGGAGAAAAGTCTCACCCTGGACTGCATCGTTGTTGATGATCGAAGGAGCCATCGGGCCTAAAAGCGACGACACAGAGGAACTCTCAATGAAAGCACCAATGTCAGTGTCAAAACCGGTGGATCTCGGGTAGGGGGTCCCGAACTGTGCGTCTAGGCCGGATGGTAACAGGAGACAAGGAACACGATGTTTTACCCAGGTTCGGGCCCTCTTGATGAAGGTAAAACCCTACGTCCTGCTTGATTAATATTGATGATATGGGTAGTACAAGAGTAGATCTACCACGAGATCAAGGAGGCTAAACCCTAAAAGCTAGCCTATGGTATGATTGTTGTATGATGAAGTTGTCCTACGACTAAAACCCTCCGGTTTATATAGACACCGGAGAGGGTTAGGGTTACACAAAGTCGGTTACAATGGCAGGAGATCTTGAATATCCGCATCGCCAAGCTTTCCTTCCACGCCAAGTAAAGTCCCATCCGGACACGGGACAAAGTCTTCAATCTTGTATCTTCATAGTCCTGGAGTCCGGCTGAAGGTATAGTCCGGCTACCCGAACACCCCCTAATCCAGGACTCCCTCAGGAAGAGTGCCTTATTAAGCAACGGTAAAGGAAGTAATGCAAATAAGGTTCAAGATAGTGGCACATCCTGTCTTGGTTTAGTGTTGGAGTTACTGGCCACTACCGCTTGCACAAGCTATTCAAACTCACTGTCTGAATCAGTTCGGTTTCTTGAGTCTCAACTACAAGCTGAAAGACATCGATCAGCTGTGCTGCGACAAGCAGCGGAAGGACTGCGGAGGTCCCTGGAGCATTCAGATGCATACTTTCTGGTGCAACAACAAGCGTTGGAGGATTTTAGCGCCAAACAGGACAAAGCTAATCAGCTTGCGAAGCTTATTGCCAGCATGGTGGATACCCAGGATAACATTTCTCAAGATCTTCTGAAGTTGTTTCAGTTATGCTCTTGTTTTGCTGCCGTGTTTATTTGCACTGGTGGCCAGTGTATATGATATGCTGCTTTGTTCCCTATATTTGCACTGGTGGCGAACTTTGATGCCCAGTGGATGTAATATGTGTAATAGCCGTGATAGCCTAGCGTTAGTTGCTTGCTTATATATTTCCTTGTTGTCTTGTTTATTTGTTTGCTTGTAGTCATTGCAGTTCTTTTTCCGCGGTTAACTAGTGGCTGCAATAACCTATTTTTTAAAACTAGGCCACAATAACCTTGGGCTAATATTTACTGTAGTGACACTGGGCCTCCTATGGGCCGTAGAAACAGTGGGCCTTCTACGGGCTGTAGAAACAGTAGGCCTTCTACGGGCCGTAGAAACAATAGGCCTTCTATGGGCCGTATCATCAATGGGGCTTATACGGGCCGTATGATCGATTGGCCAAACATGGGCCAATAACAGGCCGCATTATGGCCGTAAACGGGCTAGAGTTGGAATCGTCCGTTCATGGGCCGACCGTAATGGGCCATCGTTAATAGGTCGTATTTGATGACGCTATGAAAACGTCCCAACGTATTAACGGACCACAAACGGGCCGACTATAACCACGGGCTGAATTTGGCCCACAAGCAGAAAATGACAGTAACGGGCCGTAAGTAAACGAATGCTGGAAATGAGCCCAAGAATAAATGGGTTCTGAGAAGGCCGAAAGATAACATGGGCTGGAAATAGCCAAACGGAATAATGGGCCGTTAATGGGTATAAAGTGATACACTGTTCATTATGGGCCAGTTTCACCATGGGCCGTTAATGGGTGTAAAGTGATACACTATTCATTACGGGCCAGTTTCACCACCGGCCGTTAATAGGCCAAGAGTTACATAGGGCCTCATATGGGCCATACATGGGCCAGAAGTGAAAATGGGCTGGAATCATATTGGATGGCCCAGATGATGCTACTGGGCCTAATTCGGATAGGGCATAACGGGCCTTGGGTTAGTGGGATGTAAATGGGCTATATGCGAACATGCCGTTAACAGGCTTTCCATGGGCCGGCCCGCCACCTTTTGACCAAGTCAAACGGGCCGGCCTTTTCACAGGAATGGGCCTCTGTTGGGCCGTGCCACGTGTCGACGTATCATAGGCGCCTATCTGACCCACTGACAAGCTGACACGTGTTTCGTCCGGCCAATAAGAATTTTACACGTGGAAATTTCCCATTGGTCGAGGCTATTAACGGGTTATCGGATCCAAAACCCGACCCGGTAGCTTAACGGCATTCCGTTACGGTGGATGTCACATGTCAGTCACCCTTGACGAAAGCACTTCTGTGACGCGCAATTTATCGTCATGGAAGTGGACACTTCCGTGATGATAATTTTGGTAATGTCATGGAACACTTCTACGACAGCACAGGTATGACTATCTTGATTTTGTCATAAATTTGTCATGGATGTACATGCATGACAAAAAAGGCGACCTACTGTGACAAACACGTATCATCATGGAAGTGTATTTTTTTGTAGTGTAGGAAGTGGGTGTTCTCACCTTCTAGTCTGTTTTTATATTTTTCCTTTTGAATTCACTTCTGCGAGTCCTGTTTACCCGGCTTCTACTAAATGGATCTGGGTTGCTCTGAGTATTGATCTAAAAAAGAAGTCACTTCATGTCAGGATGCGGTTCCTATAAGGAGGGAAGTATGGTCAACCTCGAGATCATGTTTCCAAAACGAGGCTGGATTACACATAAGGTGCCAGTTCCCTAATGATGCTGGATTAGACACAAGGTGCAAATTCCCAGATGATGCTGGATTACGCACAAGCCAGGTGGAGTCGTCAGCTGTTCGTGTCCTCGTGGCTCTAGTAAAGGCTGGAACAAAGTGTGCAGCAGCCCTTGAGAATGTAGCTGAGTTCCTGAAGAAGCGAAAAGAGCAATCAGATGCTCTCCTCAGCCAAGCCAAAGAAGAGTGGAAGAAGCCATAAATAAGCTAGCAGAGCAGGCTAGGCGTCTCCTGCTATCTAAAACTGATGTCAATACAAAATTTCCTTCATAATAGCTAGGTTCAAATGTTTATCCAGTCAGCATGCCTGTTGTGATGTCCGTGCATCTACTGATGTGGCAGAAAATAATTTTTTTCGGGTCATGTAATAACAACAATTACTTTCCAAACAATAACAGACGAAGCATTGGACATGGTATAGTTCACGTGCAAGCCCGACATTCCAAGTTCAACTTCCACATCAAACTCATGTTCACATATATCTGAACATTCATAGATAATGTCCACAACCATGATTTACTTCAAAGCCAAAAAATGTGAGGAGAGTTATAATTAAGGAAAAAACCTCTAGTTCATGCTACCACTGCGAGCACAACATGTCAAGACCATGCATAATTAATTATATTTTGGTCATTTTTTGTGTTCTAAAATGCCGGTCGGCTCATGGAAGGACGTGTTGCCGGCACACGCGCGGATTCAATGGAGGCAGGCGGGGCAGTCTGAAGCCGGTTCCATGCGGCGAGGAGGCGTGTTCAGCCGGGCCTGCAGCGAGTGGGGCCCTCTTGGTCGGCGCGCCGGTTCAATGCATGCGCTATGAGAGGTCGCGTCTGTGTAAGAGCAATCACTCCCTCCAGTACTTTTTTGTTTGGGTATAACAAAATTTCGTTTTGCATTCACATTTTACAAGTAAAATTCTAGACAAACTTTGACCCAAACTACGATGGGGACTAGGAAACTGGAACGGAGGTAGTAGTTTTTATTATCAAAGAAGTGTTTCCCCCTTCTGATTTTCATTACTGAAAACCAACATCTAAACCATAGTATTTGCCCTAGAACTACCAGGTTCAACATCTCGCAACATAAACCCATACAACCATACGCCAAGGAGGTAGTAGTTATGAATTCCATTTTCGCTCCATACCAATCGTTCTAAAAACTACTTAGTACTTTTATAATGCGCCATTGAATATCGGAACTCTTACCTCACTAAAAAAATGATATTTTAAACATGGCTACTCGATCTGTGGCAACTGGCGAGCCACCGCCTCCAGGTCATTTATCCGTGGCCCCGACCATCAACTCCTATGGATCAAATTATCACGCGAGCTGACTATTCCTACAAAGGTGCACTCCACCACATAGCCGGTACCCGCGCATGCAGCAATCATGCACCTAGGGTTTTAGGGTTTATTTGTTAACGGTGCCTTTACGTAACTCTAATGTATGCGAGACAAGGAGAGACCGACTGCATGCGTGCGCCTCTTCTCTTCGTATATGTACTCCATCGTTTGTCTGGTGTCCAAAAAATTATACAATGGTAATAACTACTCCCTCCGTTCCATAACATAGTGCCTATATATTTTTTGAAAAGTCAAACCTCACAAACATTGACCAAGTTTGTGGAGAAAAATATTTACATCTAGAGTGCGAAACATATATCACTAGATTCATCATATGATGTAGTTTCGCATTATATATTTTTGCTATTGTAGATATAAATATTTTTCTCTACAAACTTGGTCAAAGTTTGACTTCTTAAAAAATCTATAGGCACTACATTGTGGAACAATGCGTTGCCACATGATCAAAGTTGATTAATACATATTCACCGATTTGATAGAAAAAAGAGTCTAGTTTTGAAATACGTATATCACTAAAAATATGTTATGTTTCACTCAAAATATATTCCTTTGGTGGTTTGATGAGATAAGGGAGGAATGTTGTTGGTTTCAAGATTCGAGAAGTGGTATATGTCTAATTTCTAATCTTACTAGCAAGATGCCCGTGTGTTGCACGGAACATCAAGATCTTGTGGGAGAAAAGGATGAACGAGGGAAGGCCTTATCTGCAAATGTGGAGAGGAGTGCGGGTAAATTGCCATAGTTTCCTTCCTATTCGTTAGATATAGATCGGACGACCTATATTGCAGGATGGCAGGCACACCATCATCACCGACTATGCTTTTTTATAAGAGTAGCGATAAAAAACAGAGTTGGTGATGATGGCCTGCCTGCCATCCTACAATATAGGCTGTCCGATTTATATCTGGCGGATAGGAAGGAAACTATGGCAATTTTCCAAAAAGATACCCACACCCCTCTCCACATTTGCAAATAAGGCCTTCCCTCGTTCATCCTTTTCTCCCACAAGATAAACTACTCATACAAATGCATCTTGATGTTCCGTGCAACGCATGGGCATCTTGCTAGTTGTTGCAAAAAGCCCATGTATGTGTGAGAGAGAGGGAGAGAGGAGGAGGACAGAGTGCATGTGTGACAAAGACACAAAGAGTGTGTGTGCGAGAGGTATCAGCTTAAAATGAGGCGATAGTGTGTGTGTGCACGATCGAGAGGGCGTGTCTCAAGAAGGGAAGAAAAATCTACATAGACACAAGGAGCGTGAGAGAGACATGTATGCGAAAGTGGAAGCATGAGTGTGCGGGTGTATAAACCTATCTAGAGGCTAGTCGATAAATGTTTGTGAGAGAAATACGAGTCGGGGGTGCGAAAGTGAGAGTTTTGTGTGTGTGTGAGAGAGAGAGACGGTGATCGGGAAGGGGAGTGGAAGCAGGAGTTGTGAGTGTGAGAGAGAGGGGGGGGGGTTGTCTGATCGGTAAACAAATGAATAATGTCAGTTTTATAACAGGGATGGACACGAAAAGGAGACCGCAACAAATATTGTGTCTGCAGGAGAGAGTAATTTTAGTGGTATGAGTCATATCAAGAGACATATAGGGTGTGTGAGAGAACCCCATAGAGAGAAAGATAAAGTGAAAGACGAGTGAGACTGTGTGTGTGGCGGTGAAAAAGAAAGCTTAGGTACCTAGTGATATCAGAGAACGGTAGAGACGTGAGAGATAATGAAAACCGTGTAATGTATAACGATAGGGAGAGTTTGACACTTATCAAGGGAGACGTCGAGAGACCATGTTTGCGGAGATAGGAGAAACATGAAGTGAGCGTGCGGGTGAGCTAGAGAAAAGAGAGTGATAGCTACATGAAGGAGCATGCATGTGAGAGAGATGGGCGTGAAAGGATTCAACATAAAAGGGATTCAAATATTTGAATTCGAGATGATGATACATGTAATTCATACTCGAACCAAAATTGATCTATCAAACATGCATACTCATATGAATTCACGCGCATCTATGTTATTTAATATGTAGATATTACTGATCCATACATTTTAGTAGAACATAATTTGGTTTAAATTTTTTGAATTCAACCTTATGATTTTGAGATAATTGTATTTGTAAATCATATTATACATATAAAGGAGCAAAATTCTTTGTTGTGCTTTTGAAAGTATATATATATATATAAATATGTATATAGAATTTTATTCCAATCGAAAATGGATCCCGCCCAAACAAAAATAGAATACAAACTGGATTCGAATTGAGTTGGCACGGTAAACGTGCACTCTTGCTCTGCAAAAAAATTGAACAAAACAGGGAAAGTAGCAGTAACCGCCCGAAACCAAAATCTGCGAGATGGAAATTACTGCCTATCCCTGCCACGCAAAGCCTATCGGCTCGATTTCTATAGATTTCGATAGGGGTAGGTCTGTAATTTCACTCAAACGTGACATAGCCGCCTCTCACCCGGATTCATACTTGGTGGGCGCCAAAACACAGTGTCTTCTCAGCCGAAATCGACTCCCTCCCCGATTCATACACGATGGGCGCCAAAGACAAACTCTCTGTTCATAGTGTAATTTGGCTAGTAGTTTGTGGATCGGCCAAATTAATTAAAATGATTGTGGCCAAATTATTGGTGCATATTATATTTGCCCTTGTTGTTTAATTTAAAATGTAGGCGTGGTCATAGTCCAGTGCAGATGACACATCAGGAGATCAGGCCAACTGAAGTTATTTACCCAGGACAAATATATGGAGTTTCGCATGGATTAGTGGCTACTTGGGCAAATTCTCGTATGCTGGGCTAAACTGTGGTTGCTAAGATGAAGGATTCTTGCATGAGCTATGGAGTCACGTATGAGAAGATGCAACAATACATGATGAATGATCAATCATTATTAGCCGGTGTGATTAGCGACCTTGCCGGAGTATTTTATTATTTTCCTTGTAGGCTTAAGGGTATTTATACGTATGTGTATAACTTGGGCTGTGATTGCGACGTGGCCGGAATATTTTATATATTCATATAAGGCAAAGAGTAGTATACATGGTAAACGAATTAGATCCTGATCGGTTTAGTTTTGGAGTTCTATACTTGTACGACAAGTACTTCTGTATACGCCAAGTCTCGCGTGCCTTAATAAATAGGCCATGGCCGACTGAGAAAAGAGACCAATCGATTTATCAACAAATACATTACTTTTTCCACGTATGTCTTTTTCTCTATCGTTATTCTCTGCCAAGCCCTAGCAGCCCTAGGGTTTGGTAATCTTTGCCGTTTTGCGCTGAAAAGCGGCCGGTTCTCCTCCATGAAAGCGAGGGATCTTTGTTGCTTTGCTCGGAAAGCAATCGTTCATCGTCACGAAAGCACGACAATTATCTTGGTGTTGCGCGGTGATTTCCCGTGCCAACACAATTGGCGACTCCGCTAGGGACCAGAAAGAAGAAGAAGCACACGATGAGTATCGAGTCCAGGAACGGGAGCGACATCGACCCGAAGAACATCATCGCTGTCACCCTCGACGATCTGTCAGAAGATGATCGGCGCAAGATTGAACAAGAGCTTAAGAAAGAGATGGCTGGGCGACTAAATTTGAAGTTGACTGGATACCGCAAGACAAGGATCGGTGTCGTCAAGAAGGTACATGTGCCGAACCCTTCAGATTCGATCAACACCGAGGTAAAAAGGTCAACCGAAAAAATTTCTCATCTAATTGATGTGTGCGTAGCTACCAAGTATGATTCTGATGTGAAAACTACGACACACACAATTACTCAATCATTAGCTAATAGAATTGAAGAATTTAAGGAGCAGCTTCATAAAGATCTTGAAAATAATTTACCTAATCATGTTCGGTCGTTAGTGCTGCAAATCAATGATGGATATTTTGAGGAAAAGCTGATGCCGCTGCAAAATTCAGGATTCATTTACTTTCCTAGTAATATTCATACACAGGGTGCATCGGTTAATAACATGGTGCAACCCAATGTTCCTTTAATAGCGATCAAGGTGGCTGGAACTATGTGAGTAGTTCGGCTAATAATTTTATGCCTAGCGTAGCTGCTCCTACTATCTCAACTTCGGTTCCACAAAATCACAACAACAATAACCGAAGTGCTAGTTCTAATTCCACTTTGCAACAACTTTTTTATCCAACTGTAGAATATAGTACAACACTGCTGTTGACTGTCGGTATCGAGATTCCGTGCGGGCCGGTACCCGGTTCATATTTTAATGGGTCTTTGTTGCAAGCTTCACAAGCTCAAATTTCTTTGCCGGAGTTTCCATCACGTGCTAGCATTCCATCTGCTCTACAAACTAGTTCACTACAGCCGAATGATAGTTTTAAGGATAAGCTTACTAGTATACTAAGTGAATTCGGTTTAGAACCTAAGGGTAAAGCACGTGCATATAAAAAACCATACCCTGATTACTTTGATTCAACAGCTTATCCTCGCGATTTTAGAATTCCTGACTTTGTTAGGTTTACAGGGGAAGATGGTAGATCCACTTTCGAGCATATCGGACAATTTTTAGCCCAATGTTGTGATATAGGCACATCGGATGTTTATAGGATTAAATTATTTCCATTGTCTTTGTCCGGTATTGCATTTACTTGGTTTACATCGCTTGCTCCTAATTCTATTTCAACATGGGCACAATTGGAGCAAAAATTTCATGAGTACTTTTATAGCGGTGAAACAGAACTTCGGCTTTCAGATTTAACTATGGTTAGGCAGAAATATAATGAGCACGTTCATGATTATATTAGGAGGATTAGGGATGTCAAAAACCGATGTTTCAGCTTGACCATAGCCGAAAAGGATTTAGCCGATCTTGCCTTTTCGGGTCTTCTCGCTCATATTAAGGATAAACTAGAAGGGCAAGAATTTTTAGATGTTAATCAAGTTTTGTAGAAGGCTTTGGCGCAAGAAAACCGGACTAAGGAGATTAAACAATATAGCTGGTTTGAAGATAATGTTGATAATGAGAAGGATGATCATGTAGGTAATGCCTTTGATTATAATAGTAATTCGGCTAGTGAAGTTGACATTAATATATGTGTAGCAGAATGTATTCCAGCGTCAAAGTCAAAACCCTTTGCATGTTCTGCTTTGAAACCCACACATGCTAGAAGATATGAAACTAAATACACTTTTGATGTTAGTAAGTGTGATAGAATTTTTGATATGTTACTGCAAAATAAATTAATTAGAGTGAGAGAGGGTCATGTAATTCCACCTACAAAAGAGTTGGGTAGGAGAGCTTATTGCAAGTGGCACAATTCTTTCTCTCATGTTACTAATTATTGTAACATGTTTCGTCAACAGGTGCAATCGGCCATTAATGTAGGACGATTGACGTTTACAGAAAGTTCTAAGATGAAGCTCGATAGTGACGCTTTTCCTATCAATGTGGTCGAACTTGAGAGTAAGAAAATGCTTATTCAGTCGGATCAGACCAGATCCGCAAGAAAGAAAAATGTTTGATGATAATGCTTCTCCAAGGATGATGAAACAAAAAAAATCCAGAAGTAGGAGTTTGGAAAGTCAATGGAAGAAGGAAACAAGCTCCAAGACCAAAGCCGTCAGTTAGCATGTTGTTGGAAAAGTACACCTCACGCAAGACCAGCAATGTTTTTAACCAGCTTGGAGGTAATAAATATCTTAGATCTCCTTTTGGACCTGGCGGTCATGAGCAATTGCAAAGAGATTTATATGACCAATAGCCCAATATTGCAATGGAGCCGACATGTTGGGGTTGTGCACCTCCTATGTACCCACAATTTCCTACATGGGGTTTTAATCCTTGGGCGCCATATCCTACAGGGCCAGTTTATTTTCACCCAGGATGGGTTCCGCCGAGGCCTATGTTCAGACCAAACATGCATGAGAAAAAGGCCTAGTTCGGTGAGGCAGCTAGATCACATGATACAATTGTTGTCCAAAGGAAACGGTCATCGGTACACAGTGCAGATGGCGAAGTTCATATAGGTGGTCAAAAGTTTAAGTGGGTGCCGATCAATCGTAAAAGTGATGCAAAAGCACATGATGAAACTGAGCATGGCAGCAACAAGAGTAGTGCAATAAAAGATATTAGTTTACAAGATGATTTGGAGGCTAGTGTGCACACACGTGTAGACAAGGAGATCGTACGTACTAGTGAGTTGGCCCATGCATCCGCTGATGAGTTTACTAGAGATAGTGGGGAAATTGAAGCCATTGGCATAGAGGAGAAAAGTGATTGTGTGAAGCGGCAGCAAACTGGCAGATGTAATCAATTTGAAAAGGTAACTACTTCTAGACAAAGCATGCATGCACGGTCAGACGAGAAATTCGTTGTATCGTCGCGTACAAGTCAACAGTCTAAATCGGCAAGCTCATATGCTGATTTATTCATGGGAGGTTGTGGCTCAGGAGCGTCCAAAAGTTTCAAGTCTAGCACTGGCTGGGATTCAAGGAATGTACGCAGTCATAAATTTAAAGCTAGTAATGCACATGATTAGCAACAAGGTGTTTCGGCCAGAGATAAAATATTTGCCATAAAAGCAGAAGTACGTCAGTACAGGCCGAGAGACTCGGGGGGCAACAGAATTAAGACAGATGCACCAGAGACTAAACTAAGACCTCGGTTGTGTCCAACGAGACTCACACACACTCAAAAACGGCATGTCCAGCGACTACGGGCATTTGAAATAAAGGAAGATATAGCCGAGAAGAAGCGGTTGTTCGATCGAGAAAAATCAATGGTGTCAAAGATGACATGGAGGGAGAAGTGCATTGTGGGGGAGAAGTTTTCAGAAGCTGCCAACGGAAACTATTCAAAAAATTACTATCCTAGCATGTCCAAGCAGGCTTGAGATAATGTGGCCGATATATTATTCCAAATATCGCCCTAAGAAAATTTGGCCGACATATTATTTGAAATATCACACTAAAGAAAAATAATTGGCCAATGTGCTCTTTGGACATCGCCCTGAGAATTATATAGCCGGTGAAGTTATCGACATTGTCCTAAGGTATTATAATAGTGTTTTTGGTGAATACAATTATACCAAAAACAGGGGAGCATGTGTTCATAGTGTAATTTGGCTAGTAGTTTGTGGATTGGCCAAATTAATTAAAATGATTGTGGCTAAATTATTGGTCCATATTATATTTGCCCTTGTTGTTTAATTTAAAATGTAGGCGTGGTCATAGTCAAGTGCAGATGACACATCAGAAGATCAGGCCAACTGAAGTTATTTACCCAGGACAAACATATGGAGTTTCGCATGGATTAGCGGCTACTTGGGCAAATTCTTGTACGCTGGGCTAAACTGTGGTTGCTAAGATGAAGGATTCTTGCATGAGCTATGGAGTCACGTATGAGAAGATGCAACAATACATGATGAATGATCAATCATTATTAGCCGGTGTGATTAGCGACCTTGCCGGAGTATTTTATTATTTTCCTTGTAGGCTCAAGGGTATTTATACGTATGTGTATAACTTGGGCTGTGATTGCGACGTGGCCGGAATATTTTATATATTCATATAAGGCAAAGAGTAGTATACATGGTAATCGAATCAGATCCTGATCGGTTTAGTTTTGGAGTTCTATACTTGTACGACAAGTACTTCTGTATACGCCAAGTCCCGCGTGCCTTAATAAATAGTCCATGTCCGATTGAGAAAAGAGACCAATCGATCTATCAATAAATACATTACTTTTTTCATGTATGTCTTTTTCTCTATCATTATTCTCTGCCGAGCCCTAGCAGCCCTAGGGTTTGGTAATCTTTGCCGTTTTGCGCTAAAAAGCGGCCGGTTCTCCTCCACGAAAGCGAGGGATCTTTGTTACTTTGCTCGGAAAGCAATCGTTCGTCGTCACGAAAGCACGACAATTATCTTGGTGTTGCGCGGCGATTTCCCGTGCCAACACTCTCGTCGGCAAATATTCGGTGTATGCGAGATTACCGTCCTATCCCCAACCGAGTAATATTGTTGTGATGTAGGAAATTTTAAATGGGGGCTAAGTTTGCAAATTTCCTCGCATTTAAGACAAGCGCGTCCTGAAGATATGGTTCCCCCTTCCTCTCACCCTCCATTTCCCCATTCATACTCCGTGGGCACCAAAACACCCTCTCCACCCCAGCCTCCTCCGTCCGCCACCCCATCCACCGCCGTCCTACTCCACCATGCCGGAGCTGATACCCCGACGCCGTCGTCCATTACAAGAGATTAACCTCTCTCATCCACGGCTTCGGACCGGGATCCTTGCATCCTGTCCTCTCGCTTCATCCCCGCCATCGTCCACCTTGCCGGCGCCACTCCCACGACCGTCTTGTCCACCGCTCCCCGCCGCCACTGTCTACCCTCCTAGATCTGCTTCCATGCCGCCAACAGCCATCGCTACCGCAACACCATCAAATTCTCAGCAGATGCATACACGGTGCCGCACCAGAGGCGGTACTCTTTCGCATCTGCTCAACTTATTTATCGCAGCAAGAAAATAGATCGCCACTGCTTTACTCTAATTTCTTGTCCACCACTTACTTGTTAGTTGAAAGCAAACATTGGTTGCGAAGTTGCCTTTGTCTGGTTTGCGCCTTCAGATCCGCCATGGCACGCTCAACACTATACTCACAATGCTTATGGTTTTCCCCTTTTATATTCCACACTAGTTAAATGACAATAGACTAAATTTCAAAATTGGGCCAGTCGATTTTTGAGAGCTCGCCGGAGTTCGCCGGTGCGAAGGAAGGGGCTCGGGTGGGGACAGTGGTTGTGGGGGCGGTGGCGGGGCCTCGCCGAACGAAGAAAACTCGACGCGGGTGGGGGCGGGGGTGGGAGTTGTGGTGGCGGAGGAACACAGGCAGTGGGGGCCGGTGGTTCGGCCGGCGGCCCGTGCGGTGTTTTGTATGGGAAGAATCATAGATAATGAAGAAGAAGGGTTAGGAGACGTAGGATCTTCATCCAACCGCCTGAAATGGTCGACTAACCCAAATGACAAAAGTCACGCGACTTGCATGCAGACATGCCTTTATATTCAGTACCATCATCGTACCTGCTTAGCACTGCTCCTGAATCCATCGAGCTAAACAACGTGCCACTCATAATTCCGAACTTGTTGCTCAAATACGAATTTGATATGATGCTGATATTACTAAAACAGATAATGTTTAATTGGTCAGCTAATGTTCCTTCTTTACTTTCGAAAAGCACGTGCACCACATATAGAGAGACAACAGGGAGTTGCATTCTTAATGCGCTCTGGTTCATCATGTGTGGGCAAGGCGCAATGAACATTTTATTATCCAAAATCTGCTTGCTCTTCTTTAGCATGTTCCTCTTCCGTTCTTCTTTAATAAGTACTCTGTCCGTTCCTAAATACAAGTCTTTGTATAGGTTCCACCATGGACTACATATCGAGCAAAATGAGTGAATCTACACTCTAAAATGTATCTGTATACATCTGTATGTGATCCATAGTGGAAATCTCTACAAAGACTTATATTTTGGAACGGAGGGAGTATGATAGTAGTAAAGTATGTTCCTTGTAGTGAAGATGAACATGGACATTTCAGTGTAGAGGTCTATACAGTCGGTTGTGATGGACACTTTGAACTCTTCAGGCCTCTTTGATTCATAGGATTTTGTAAACATATGAATAGGAATTGTAGTGGCCTGCCCACTTGAATCCTATAAGATTAGCAAGGAAATGCGGCAAGCTGTGTCGCCTTTGAGAGTTACACGGATATTAACAGTACCGCACCTTCAGTTCAAGAGAGTTGGTATCCGAAGCCTTTCTAGCCGTACCGGCAATACTAGCACATATATTCCAGCAAGTTCCACTTTGCTGATTTTACTTGTGATGCTTACGGTTTTCCCGTTATATCTACACTATGATCTGCGTAGCTGCTTTGTGTCGCACTAGCAGCAGTCCACTCTTGAAGCTAAACAACACACCAATCATAAGTCCAAAGCTTACTTCTTCAAATATAAATTGTGATATGATACTAATATTAGTTAACAGACACACATTTGATTGGTCAGGTAATGCTCCCACTTGATTTTCCAAATGCATGTGGCCACATATAGAGAGACAACATGGAATTGCATTTCTTTGGCGCTGTGATTCATCATGAGTGGGCAACCAACACTGTATGCAATGAAGCGGAACCTCAAGAATATGCTTCTCTTCTGTTCTTTAACATGTTAATCTTTTGTTATTCTATATTTAGTACGTATAGTATGTTCCTTGTCAGGAAGGGGAGCAGGGACATCTGCAGTTAACAACTGATAGAGCTGGCCTGTACGTGATCGATAGGCTTTCAACTAGTAGCGGCAATACAACACCATAATTTCCAGCCAGTTCCACTTTCCCGATTTATATATCCTAGTTATGGTGTACCCCTTTTATGTAAACTACGATCTGCCTAGTTGTTATGTGCACTTGTTATCATGGTTTGGCAATAAACTCTCTATACAGTATATTATGAACCTATCATCTACCAACTATCCTTACTTCTGGAGCCTATTTTTGTGTACTTGTGCCAGATTATATTAATGCACGCACCATATTACAGCAGACATGGGCTCTCTCATCAGAATCCAGTGATAGCACATAAGGGTTTACAGGGGCGCCCCTATATTAGAATATCCTCTGCATTACAAAGATAATCTCACTACTATTTATGTTTTCATGCTTCTCAGATATTATACGTAATCATAGTGAATATCAGAATCCGCGCATCAGAAGAATATTATGGAAAACTGCAACAACTTTCAAAATTGGCACCAAGGCATTGAGTGCCATTCTGGATGCAATGAAACTCATACGCTCCCCACCTGTAGATTCTTGTTCAGAATATGATCCTAATGACTATTCTGACCTCGAGGAGTCAAAGGCAGATGGCTTGTCCTATTCACCCATCAAGGTGCATGTTCTAATTTGGCAAGGTTTTATTGATTGCGCATATCTTGCATAAGTTGTCTTGCATTTCTTCTACTTTGTAGCACCGCCATTTTCTTAGTTTACTCATCATATATGTCCAGATGACATGCCCATCCATTATCAATACATATTCCATCTGTCATCATACCATGTTTTTCCACTCAAATGTTGTTCTTGTGCATCAGACATCAGAAAGGAAGAGGGTGATTGCCAAACCTGAAGGAGCACCAGCAAAGTCCTTGAAAAACATGGTGGTGCCGGTGAAATCAGACAGCACCCCACTTATATTGGCTCTACAACCAGTGACACAAAATGTAGGACCGACTCCAGCAGACTGTACCCATACTTCACTGGCCACACCACTAGCCCCACCACACAGGACCTGCACTCCAGTAAAAGGTATGCCGATTTCAGTTGCCATAGCACCAGCCGTACCACAGAAAAACCCCACTCCAGCAAAAAGTACAGCAAGTCCACCGGCCGAAGACCTATCCCAACTGCAGAGATGGCCAATTCCCGCAGATTGGAACCCCATTCCAGTTATTCCCAGTTTAAAAGACAATGCTTTCATTGTTGTTAGGGACTACGTGCATATATTCCCATCATGGGAAGGTTATAGTGAAGACAAACACCATTTTTACATCTTCATGTCCCACTTACGTGTAAGTGCTATTATTCATGGTGATTATTTTCCTGTTTTCTGCTGATTGAACACATCAATGATTTACATTACATTGTTGTAAGTAGGTGAGGGTCAATCTGGATAGTCATGACGAGCAAAGCTTGCTTGCACTTTTCAAGGAAGCATTGCAGCAGTATCGATGTTACCTGAGGAAATCACAGTTTGATGGCAAGTCTATAAACGAATTTCCAGTGAAGTCTCCTATGCTAAATTTAGAAGACATTGAATGGAAAAACCTTGTTATGCACTGGTCTCGTTCCTAGGATGAGGTACTATCTATGATATCACATGACAATTTGAACTTCTTCTTTTCCGCATGTGCCTTACGGATCTTTTTTGCAGGAAATCTGCTCAAAGAAGAATTTTGGTTTGAAAAGGACGACAAGATATCACAAATATGTTGCCCGCTGCTTTGCTCTTGTTAGTACCTGTTTTCCTGTATCATTGTACCTGCATACATACCTGGTTCATTATGTGACAGCTTGCTTATCAATTGTTCGCCCCAAATTATCTGATCTGTATGAATGGTTAAATTAGTGTAGAATATATCCAATGCCAATGAAATTTTTTAGCTCTACATTGTTCTTGTATGTACCCGCTGTCCTTTATCAGTGTACTTATATTGACAGCTAGTTGTACATGTACCATCATTCTGCAGCTTATTTTCCTTCGCCCTCCATTTTCTACACATCAGATCTATATTTACTCTTACCATAAGGTTGGATAACACCGATGGTACTGAAGAAGTTTATCTCTGCATTGCTCTTGGCTGTACCTTTTGCCTGTATCGCTATAATTAGATTTATAACTACTTGGTTATGTAGCATCAATCTTCATC
Source organism: Triticum aestivum (assembly GCF_018294505.1). Lineage (NCBI taxonomy): Eukaryota > Viridiplantae > Streptophyta > Magnoliopsida > Poales > Poaceae > Triticum > Triticum aestivum. Next base: position 203,072,620 of record NC_057809.1, read on the forward strand.
TTATCTTAAATATTCTCCATTTTTTCTTATATTATCACATCTATATTTACTCTTAACAAAATGTAGAATAAAGGCAATGCTTATGAGGAAGATTCTATGGTAAACTTCTTGAATTGCCCCCCCCCCCCATCAGCATGGACAAGGGCTTTATAGAGCCTGTCTTCACCAATAATGTAAGTTTGTCCTTCTCAAGCCTTCAAACTTTGTTGTGTATATTTGGTTAGGCATGACTGCAATAGCTGTTTATTTTTGGTGTTTGCATCAAATTGCATGTTTAAAGTTTATTATGTAGTTTTTGTCCCTCTCAATTTAAGTTTTCAGTTGTACAACCAAGTGTTGGGGAACGCAGTAATTTCAAAAAAATTCCTACGCACATGCAAGATCTATCTAGGTGATGCATAGCAACAAGAGGGGAAGAGTGTTGTCCACGTACCCTCGTAGATCATAAGCGGAAGCGTTATGACAACGTGGTTGATGTAATCGAACGTCTTCACAATCCGACCGATCCTCGCACTAAAGGTACGTCACCTCCGCGATCAGCACACGTTTAGCTCGGTGATGTCCCGCAAACTCTAGATCCAGCTGAGTGTCGAGGGTGAGTTTCGTTAGCATGACGACATGATGACGGTGATGATGAAGCTACCGGAACAGGGCTTCGCCTAAGCACTGTAACGATATGACCAAGGTGGATTATGGTGGATGGGGGCACCGCACACGGCTAAGACAATGATCAACTTGTGTGTCTATGGGGTGCCCCCTCCCCTGTATATAAAGGAGTGGAGGAGGGGGGAAGGCCAGCCCTCTATGGCGCGCCCTAGGGGAGTCCTACTCCCACCGGGAGTAGGATTCCCCCCTTCCAAGTAGGAGTAGGAGAGGAAGGAAGGAGGAGAGAGGGAGGAAGGAAAGGGGGGCGCCCCCCCTCCCAATTCGGATTGGGCTTGGGGGGCGCCCCTCCTAGGCTGCCTCCTCATGTCTCACACTAATTCCCAATAAGGCCCATACACTCCCCGGGGGGTTCGGGTAACCTCCCGGTACTCCGGTAAATGCCCGAACTCACCCTAAACTATTCTAATGTCCAAACATAGTCATCCAATATATCGATCTTTATTTCTCGGCTAGTTCGAGACTCCTCGTCATGTCCGTGATCATATCCGGGACTCTGAACTACCTTCGGTACATCAAAACACATAAACTCATAATACCGATCGTCACCGCACGTTAAGCATGCGGACCCTACGGGTTCGAGAACTATGTAGACATGAACGAGACTCATCTCCGGTCAATAACCAATAGAGGAACCTGGATGCTCATATTGGTTCCTACATATTCTATGAAGATCTTTATCGGTCAAACCGCATAACAACATACGTTGTTCCCTTTGTCATCGGTATGTTACTTGCGCGAGATTCGATCGTCGGTATCATCATACCTAGTTCAATCTTGTTTCCCGCAAGTCTCTTTACTCTTTCCCTAATGCTACATCCCGTAACTAACTCATTAGTTACATTGCTTGCAAGGCTTATAGTGATGTACATTACCGAGAGGGCCCAGAGATACCTCTCTGATACTCGGAGTGACAAATCCTAATCTCGATTTATGCCAACACAACAAACACCATAGGAGACACCTGTAGAGCATCTTTATAGTCACCCAGTTACGTTGTGACGTTTGATAGCACATTAAGTGTTCCTCTGGTATTCGGGAGTTGCATAATCTCATAGTCATAGGAACATGTATAAGTTATGGAGAAAGCAATAGCGGTAAACTAAACGATCATCATGCTAAGCTAACGGATGGGTCAAGTCAATCACATCATTCTCTAATGATGTGATCCCGTTTATCAAATGACAACTCTTTGTCTATGGCTAGGAAACTTAACCATCTTTGATCAACGAGCTAGTCAAGTAGAGGCATACTAGTGACACTCTGTTTGTCTATATATTCACACATGTACTAAGTTTCCGGTTAATACAATTCTAGGATGAATAATAAACATTTATCATGATATAAGGAAATATAAATAACAACTTTATTATTGCCTCCAGGGCATATTTCCTTCAGTCTCCCACTTGCACTAGAGTCAATAATCTAGATTACATTGTAATGATTCTAATACCCATGGAGTCTTGGTGTTGATCATGTTTTGCTTGTGAGAGAGGCTTAGTCAACGGGTCTGCAACATTCAGATCCGTATGTATCTTGCAAATCTCTATGTCTCCCTCCTTAATTTGATCGCGGATGGAATTGAAGCATCTTTTGATGTGCTTGGTTCTCTTGTGAAATCTAGATTCCTTTGCCAAGGCAATTGCACTAGTATTGTCACAAGAGATTTTCATTGGACCCGATGCACTAGGTATGACACCTAGATCAGATATGAACTCCTTCATCCAGACTCCTTCATTTGCTGCTTCTGAAGCAGCTATGTACTCCATTTCACATGTAGATCCCGCCACGACGCTCTGCTTGGAACTGCACCAACTGACAGCTCCACCATTTAATAAAAATACGTATCTGGTTTGTGACTGAGAGTCATCTGGATCAGTGTCAAAGCTTGCATCGACGTAACTATTTACACCGAGCTCTTTGTCACCTCCATAAATTAGAAACATATCCTTAGTCCTTTTCAGGTATTTCAGGATGTTCTTGACTGCTGTCCAGTGATCCACACCTGGAATACTTTGGTACCTCTTTGCTAAACTAATAGCAAGGCACACATCAGGTCTGGTACACAACATTGCATACATGATAGAACCTATGGCTGAAGCATAGGGAATGACTTTCGTTTTCTCTGTATCTTCTGAAGTGGTCGGGCATTGAGTCTGACTCAACTTCACACCTTGTAACACAAGCAAGAACCCTTTCTTTGCTTGATCCATTTTGAAGTTCTTCAAAACTTTATCAAGGTATGTGCTTTGTGAAAGTCCAATTAAGCATCTTGATATATCTCTATTGATCTTGATGCCCAATATATAAGCATCTTCACCAAGGTCTTTCATTGAAAAATTCTTATTCAAGTACCCTTTTATGCTATTCAGAAATTCAGTATCATTTCCGATAGCAATATGTCATCCACATATAATATCAGAATTGCTACAGAGCTCCCACTCACTTTCTTGTAAATACAGGCTTCTCCAAAAGTCTGTATAAAACCATATGCTTTGATCACACTATCAAAGCGTATATTCCAACTCCGAGAGGCTTGCACCAGTCCATTAATGGATCGCTGGAGCTTGCGCACTTTGTTAGAACCTTTTGGATCGACCAAACCTTCTGGTTGCATCATATACAACTCTTCTTTAAGATATCCATTAAGGAATGCAGTTTTGACATCCATTTACCAAATTTCATAGTCATAAAATGCGACAATTGCTAACATGACTCGGACGGACTTAAGCATCGCTACGGGTGAGAAGGTCTCATCGTAGTCAACCCTTGAACTTGTTGAAAAACTTTTGCAACAAGTCGAGCTTTGTAGACAGTAACATTATCGTCACCGTCACTCTTCTTCTTGAAGATCCATTTATTCTCTATGGCTTGCCGATCATCGGGCAAGTCAACCAAAGTCCACACTTTGTTCTCATACATGGATCCCATCTCAGATTCCATGGCCTCAAGCCATTTTGCGGAATCTGGGCTCATCATAATTTCCTCATAGTTCGTAGGTTTGTCATGGTCAAGTAACATGACTTCCAGAATAGGATTACCGTACCAATCTTTTGCGGATCTTACTCTGGTTGACCTACAAGGTTCGGTAGTAACTTGATCAGAAGTTTCATGACCATCATCATTAGCTTCCTCACTTACTGGTGTAGGAATCACTGGAACCGATTTCAATGATGAACTACTTTCCAATAAGGGAGCAAGTACAATTACCTCATCAAGTTCTACTTTCCTCCCACTCACTTCTTTTGAGAGAACCTCCTTCTCTATAAAGGATCCATTCTTAGCAATGAATATCTTGCCTTCGGATCTGTGATAGAAGGTGTACCCAATAATCTCCTTTGGGTATCCTATGAAGACACATTTCTCCGATTTGGGTTCGAGCTTATGAGGTTGAAGTTTCTTCACATAAGCATCGCAGCCCCAAAATTTAAGAAATGACAACTTGGATTTCTTGCCAAACCACAGTTCATAAGGTGTCGTCTCAATGGATTTAGATGGTGCCCTATTTAACGTGAATGCACCTGTCTCTAAAGCATAACCCCAAAACGATAATGGTAAATCAATGAGAGACATCATAGATCGTGATAACCCACAAGTATAGGGGATCGCAACAGTTTTCGATAAGTAAGAGTGTCGAACCCAACGAGGAGCTAAAGGCAGAACAAATATTCCCTCAAGTTCTATCGACCATCGATACAACTCTACGCACACTTGATGTTCGCTTTACCTAGAACAAGTATGAAACTAGAAGTACTTTGTAGGTGTTGTTGGATAGGTTTGCAAGATAATAAAGATTATGTAAATAAAAAGTAGGGGCTGTTGTAAGTAAAGAAGTAATAAAGTAAATATAGTGAGTGTGGAAAAGTGGTGGTAGGAGTTGCGAAATTGCCCCTAAGCAATTGACTACTTTACTAGACCGATAGCAAGTATTGTTCAGGAACGTAGCAATTTCAAAAAATTTCCTATGCACACACAAGATCATGGTGACGCATAGCAATGAGAGGGGAGAGTGTTGTCCATGTACCCTCGTAAACTGAAAGCGGAAGCGTTATGACAACGCGGTTGATGTAGTCGTACGTCTTCACGGCCCGACCGATCAAGCACCGAAACTACGGCACCTCCGAGTTCTAGCACACGTTCAGCTCGATGACAATCCCCGGACTCCGATCCAGCAAAGTGTCGGGGAAGAGTTCCGTCAGCATGAGGGCGTGGTGATGATCTTGATGTTCTACTGTCGCAGGGCTTCGCCTAAGCACCGCTACAATATTATCGAGGATTATGGTGGAGGGGGGCACCGCACACGGCTAAGAGAACGATCACGAAGATCAACTTGTGTGTGTAGAGGTGCCCCTGCCCCCGTATATAAAGGAGCAAGGGGGAGGCCGGCTGGCCCTTGGGGCGCGCCAAGGAGGGGGGATCCTCCTCCTAGAAGGAGTAGGACTCCCCTTTCCTAGTCCAACTAGGAAGAGAGAAGGGGGAAGGAAAGAGAGGGAGAGGGAGAGGGAAAGAGTGGCCGCCCCCCCCCCCTCCCCTAGTCCAATTCAGACTCCTCATGGGAGGGGGCGCGCCACCTCCTGGGCTGTTGCCCTCTCTCTCCCCTCAGGCCCACTAAGGCCCAATACTTCCCCGGGGGGTTCCGGTAACCCTTCCGGCACTCCGGTTTTCTCCGAAATCACCCGAAACACTTCCGGTGTCCGAATATAGCCGTCCAATATATCGATCTTTTTGTCTCGACCATTTCGAGACTCATCGTCATGTCCGTGATCACATCCGGGACTCCTAACAACCTTCGGTACATCAAAATATATAAACTTATAATGAAACTGTCATCGTAACATTAAGCATGCGGACCCTACGGGTTCGAGAACAATGTAGACATGACCGAGACACGTCTCCGGTCAATAACCAATAGCGGAACCTGGATGCTCATATTGGCTCCTACATATTCTACAAAGATCTTTATCGGTCAGACCGCATAACAACATACATTGTTCCCTTTGTCATCGGTATGTTACTTGCCCGAGATTTGATCGTCGGTATCTAAATACCTAGTTCAATCTTGTTACTGGCAAGTCTCTTTACTCATTTCGTAATACATCATCTCGCAACTAACTCATTAGTTGCATTGCCTGCAAGGCTTAAGTGATGTGCATTACCGAGAGGGCCCAGAGATACCTCTCCGACAATCAGAGTGACAAATCCTAATCTCAAAATGCGCCAACCCAACAAGTACCTTCGGAGACACCTGTAGAGCACCTTTATAATCACCCATTTACGTTGTGACGTTTGGTAGCACACAAAGTGTTCCTCTGGTAAACGGGATTTGCATAATCTCATAGTCATAGGAACATGTATAAGTCATGAAGAAAGCAATAGCAACAAACTAAACGATCAAGTGCTATGCTAACGGAATGGGTCAAGTCAATCACATCATTCTCTAATGATGTGACCCCGTTAATCAAATGACAACTCATGTCTATGGCTAGGAAACTTAACCATCTTTGATTCAACAAGCTAGTCAAGTAGAGGCATACTAGTGACACTCTGTTTGTCTATGTATTCACACATGTATTATGTTTCCGGTTAATACAATTCTAGCATGAATAATAAACATTTATCATGAAGTAAGGAAATAAATAATAACTTTATTATTGCCTCTAGGGCATATTTCCTTCAGTCTCCCACTTGCACTAGAGTCAATAATCTAGTTCACATCGCCATGTGATTTAACATCAATAGTTCACATCACCATGTGATTAACACCCATAGTTCACATCAACATGTGACCAACACCCAAAGGGTTTACTAGAGTCAACAATCTAGTTCACATCGCTATGTGATTAACACCCAAAGAGTACTAAGGTGTGATCATGTTTTGCTTGTGATGGAAGTTTTGTCAACGGGTCTGCCACATTCAGATCCGTAAGTATTTTGCAAATTTCTATGTCAACAATGATCTACACGGAGCTACTCTAGCTAATTTCTCCCACTTTCAATATGTATCCAGATTGAGATTTAGAGTCATCTGGATCAGTGTCAAAATTTGCATCGACGTAACCCTTTATGACGAACCTTTTTGTCACCTCCATAATCGAGAAACATATCCTTATTCCACTAAGGATAATTTTGACCGCTGTCTATTGATCTACTCCTAGATCACTATTGTACTCCCTTGCTAAACTCAGGGCAGGGTATACAATAGGTCTGGTACACAGCATGGCATACTTTATAGAACCTATGGCTGAGGCATAGGGAACATCTTTCATTTTCTCTCTATCTTCTGCAGTGGTCGGGCATTGAGTCTTACTCAACTTCACACCTTGTAACATAGGCAAGAATCCTTTCTTTGCTTGATCCATTTTGAGCTTCTTCAAAACTTTGTCAAGGTATGTGCTTTGTGAAAGTCCAATTAAGCGTCTTGATCTATCTCTATAGATCTTAATGCTCAATATGTAAGCAGCTTCACCGAGGTCTGTCATTGAAAAACTCCTTTATGCTTTGCAGAATAATTCTACATTATTTCCGATCAACAATATGTCATACACATATACTTATCAGAAATGTTGTAGTGCTCCCACTCACTTTCTTGTAAATACAGGCTTCACCGCAAGTCTGTATAAAACTATATGCTTTGATCAACTTATCAAAGCGTATATTCCAACTCCGAGATGCTTACACCAGTCCATAGATGGATCGCTCGAGCTTGCATATTTTGTTAGTACCTTTAGGATTGACAAAACCTTCTGGTTGCATCATATACAACTCTTCTTTAATAAATCCATTAAGGAATGCAGTTTTGTTTATCCATTTGCCAGATTTCATAAAATGCGGCAAGTTCTAACATGATTCGGACAGACTTAAGCATAGATACGAGTGAGAAACTCTCATCGTAGTCAACACCTTGAACTTGTTGAAAACCTTTTTGCGATAATTCTAGCTTTGTAGATAGTAACACTACTATCAGCGTCCGTCTTCCTCTTGAAGATCCATTTAATCTCAATGGCTTGCCAATCATTGGGCAAGTCAATCAAAGTCCATACTTTGTTCTCATACATGGATCTCATCTCAGATTCCATGGCCTCAAGCCATTTCGCAGAATCGGGGCTCATTATCGCTTCCTCATAGTTCGTAGGCTCGTCATGGTCAAGTAACATGACCTCCAGAACAGGATTACCGTACCACTCTGGTGCGGATCTCACTCTGGTTTACCTACGACGTTCGGTAGTAACTTGATCTGAAGTTACATGATCATCATCATTAGCTTCCTCACTAATCAGTGGAGTAGTCACAGGAACAAATTTCTGTGATGAACTACTTTCCAATAAGGGAGCAGGTACAGTTACCACATCAAGTTCTACTTTCCTCCCACTCACTTCTTTCGAGAGAAACTCCTTTTCTAGAAAGGTCCATTCAAAGCAACGAATATATTGCCTTCGGATCTATGATAGAAGGTGTACCCAACATTTTCTTTTGGGTATCCTATGAAGACGCACTTCTCCGATTTGGGTTTGAGCTTATCAGGTTGAAACATTTTCACATAAGCATTGCAACCTCAAACTTTAAGAAACGACAGCTTAGGTTTCTCGCCAAACCATAGTTCATACGGTGTCATCTCAACGGATTTAGATGGTGCCCTATTTAACGTGAATGTAGCTGCATAACCCCAAAACGATAGTGGTAAATTGGTAAGAGACATCATAGATCGCACCATATCTAATAAAGCACGGTTACGACGTTCGGACACACCATTACACTGTGGTGTTCCAGGTGGCGTGAGTAGTGAAACTATTTCACATTGTTTTAACTGAAGGCCAAACTTGTAACTCAAATATTTTACTTCTGCGATCATATCATAGAAATTTTTATTTTTGTTACGATGATTCTCCACTTCACTCTGAATTCTTTGAACTTTTCAAATGTTTCAGACTTGTGTTTCATTAAGTAGATATACCCATATCTGCTCAAATCATCTGTGAAGGTCAGAAAATAATGATACTTGCCGTGAGCCTTAACACTCATCGGACCGCATACATCAGTATGTATTATTTCCAATAAGTCAGTTGCTCGCTCCATTGTTTCGGAGGACGGAGTCTTAGTCATCTTGCCCATGAGGCATGGTTCGCAAGCATCAACTGATTCATAATCAAGTGATTCCAGAAGCCCATCAGCATGGATTTTCTTCATGCGCTTTACACCAATATGACCTAAACGGAAGTGCCACAAATAAGTTGCACTATCATTATTAACTTTCCATCTTTTGGTTTCAATATCATGAATATGTGTATCTCTACGATCGAGATCCAACGAACCATTTTCATTGGGTGTGTAACCATATAAGGTTTTATTCATGTAAACAGAACAACAATTTATCCTCTTACTTAAATGAATAACCGTATTGCAATAAACATGATCCAATCATATTCATGCTCAACGCAAACACTAAATAACATTTATTTTAGGTATAACACTAATCCCGAAAGTATAGGGAGTGTGCGATGATGATCATATCAATCTTGGAACCACTTCCAATACACATCATCACTTCACCCTTAACTAGTCTCTGTTCATTCTACAACTCCCGTTTCGAGTTACTATTCTTAGCAACTGAACCAGTATCAAATACCGAGGGGTTTCTATAAACACTAGTAAAGTACACATCAATAACCTGTATATCATATATACCCTTGTTCACTTTGCCATCTTTCTTATCCACTAGACATCCAGGGCATTTCCGCTTCCAATGACCAGTCCGTTTGCAGTAGAAGCACTTAGTCTCAGTCTTAGGTCCAGACTTGGGCTTCTTCACTTGAGCAGCAACTTTCTTGCCGTTCTTCTTGAAGTTCCCTTTCTTTCCCTTGTCCCTTTTCTTGAAACTAGTGGTCTTGTTAATCATCAACATTTGATGCTCTTTCTTGATTTCTACCTTCATCGATTTCATCATCATGAAAAGCTCGGGAACCATTTACGTCATCCCTTGCATACTATAGTTCATCACGAAGTTCTACTAACTTGTTGATGGTGACTAGAGAATTCTGTCAATCACTATTTTATCTGGAAGATTAACTCCCACTTGATTCAAGCGATTGTAGTACCCAGATAATCTGAGCACATGCTCACTGCTTGAGCTATTCTCCTCCATCTTTTAGCTATAGAACTTGTTGGAGACTTCATATCTCTCAACTCGGGTATTTGCTTGAAATATTAACTTCAACTCCTGGAACATCTTATATGATCCATGACGTTCAAAACGTCTTTGAAGTCCCGATTCTAAGCTTGTTAAGCATGGTGCACTAAACTATCAAGTAGTCATCATATTGAGCTAGCCAAACGTTCATAACGTCTGCATTTGCTCCTGCAATAGGTCAGTCACCTAGCGGTGCATCAAGGACATAATTCTTCTGTGCAGCAATGAGGATAAACCTCAGATCACGGATCCAATCCGCATCATTGCTACTAACATTTTTCAACTTAGTTTTCTCTAGGAACATATAAAAATTAAACGGGGAGCAACATCGCGAGCTATTGATCTACAACATAGATATGCTAATACTACCAGGACTAAGTTCATGATAAATTAAAATTCAATTAATCATATTACTTAAGAACTCCCACTTAGATAGACATCCCTCTAATCATCTAAGTGATCACGTGATCCAAATCAACTAAACCATAACCGATCATCACGTGAAATGGAGTAGCTTTCAACGGAGAACATCATTATGTTGATCATATCTACTATATGATTCATGCTCAACCTTTCGGTCTCAGTGTTCCGAGGCCATATCTGCATATGCTAGGCTCGTCAAGTTTAACCTGAGTATTCTGCATGTGCAAAACTGGCTTGCACCAGTTGTAGATGGATGTAGAGCTTATCACACCCGATCATCACGTGGTGTCTGGGCACGACGAACTTTGGCAACAGTGCATACTCAGGGAGAACACTTTTTATCTTGAAATTTAGTGAGAGATCATCTTATAAAGCCACCGTCGAACTAAGCAAAATAAGATGCATAAAAGATAAACATCACATGCAATCAAAATATGTGACATGATATGGCCATCATCATCTTGTGCCTTTGATCTGCATCTCCAAAGCATCGTCATGATTTCCATCGACACTGGCATGACACCATGATCTCCATCATCTTGATTTATATCAATGTGTCGTCACTTGGTCGTCTCGCCAACTATTGCTCTTGCAACTATTGCTATCGCATAGCGATAAAGTAAAGCAATTATTTGGCGCTTGCATCTTATGCAATAAAGAAAGAACCATAAAGCTTCTGCCAGTTGCCGATAACTTCAACAAAACATGATCATCTTATACAACAACTTTTATCTCATCACGTCTTGACCATATCACATCACAACATGCCTTGCAAAAACAAGTTAGACATCCTCTACTTTGTTGTTGCAAGTTTTACGTGGCTGCTACGGGCTTAGCAAGAACCGTTCTTACCTACGCATCAAAACCACAATGATAGTTTGTCAAGTTGGTGCTGTTTTAACCTTCGCAAGGACCGGGCGTAGCCACACTCGGTTCAACTAAAGTTGGAGAAACGGACACCCGCCAGCCACCTGTGTGCAAAGCACGTCGGTAGAACCAATCTCGCGTAAGCGTATGCGTAATGTCGGTCCGGGCCGCTTCATCCAACAATACCGGCGAACCAAAGTATGACATGCTGGTAAGCAGTATGACTTATATCACCCACAACTCACTTGTGTTCTACTCGTGCATATAACATCAACACATAAAACCTAGGCTCGGATGCCACTCTTGGGGAACGTAGCAATTTCAAAAAAATTCCTACGCACATGCAAGATCATGGTGATGCATAGCAACGAGAGGGGAGAGTGTTGTCCACGTACCCTCGTAGACCGAAAGAGGAAGCATTATGACAAAGCGGTTGATGTAGTCGTACGTCTTCACGGACCGGCCGATCAAGCACCGAAACTACGGCACCTCCGAGTTCTAGCACACGTTCAGCTCGACGACAATCCCCGGACTCCGATCTAGCAAAGTGTCGGGGAAGAGTTCTGTCAGCACGACGGCGTGGTGACGATCTTGATGTTCTACCGTCGCAGGGCTTCGCCTAAGCACCACTACAATATTATCGAGGATTATGGTGGAGGGGGGCATCGCACACGGCTAAGAGAACGATCACGAAGATCAACTTGTGTGTCTAGAGGTGCCCCCCTGCCCCCGTATATAAAGGAGCAAGGGGGGAGGCCGGCCGGCCCTTGGGGCGCGCCAAGGAGGGGGGAGTCCTCCTTCTAGTAGGAGTAGGACTCCCCTTTCCTAGTCCAACTAGGAAGAGAGAAGGGGGAAGGAAAGAGAGGGAGAGGGAGAGGGAAAGAGGGGCTGCGCCCCCCTCCCCTAGTCCGTAATACATCATCTCGCAACTAACTCATTAGTTGCATTGCCTGCAAGGCTTAAGTGATGTGCATTACCAAGAGGGCCCAGAGATACCTCTCCGACAATCAGAGTGACAAATCCTAATCTCGAAATACACCAACCCAACAAGTACCTTCGGAGACACCTGTAGAGCACCTTTATAATCACCCAGTTACATTGTGACGTTTGGTAGCACACAAAGTGTTCCTCTGGTAAACGGGAGTTGCATAATCTCATAGTCATAGGAACATGTATAAGTCATGAAGAAAGCAATAGCAACAAACTAAACGATCAAGTGCTATGCTAACGGAATGGGTCAAGTCAATCACATCATTCTCTAATGATGTGACCCCGTTAATCAAATGACAACTCATGTCTATGGCTAGGAAACTTAACCATCTTTGATTCAACAAGCTAGTCAAGTAGAGGCATACTAGTGACACTCTGTTTGTCTATGTACTCACACATGTATTATGTTTCCGGTTAATACAATTCTAGCATGAATAATAAACATTTATCATGAAGTAAGGAAATAAATAATAACTTTATTATTGCCTCTAGGGCATATTTTCTTCAAGTATTATGTGGGAGAGGCCACTGCTAGCATGCCATCCCTCACTTGGAATTATATGCACTTATGATTGGAACTATTAGCAAGCATCCGCAACTACTAATGTTCATTAAGGTAAAACCCAACCATAGCATTAAGATAAATTGGTCCCCCTTCAATCCCGTATGCATCAATTTCTATGCTAGGTTGAAGCTTCTGTCACTCTTGCCCTCCAATACATAGTCCTATCAAGATACAACTAACCCTAGGGTGTGATCCACGCACGCAATCATATGATGGGCACCAACGGACGGAAACATAACCACAAGCAAATTAAATCAATCATAGCAATTCATCAACCACCGATAGGACAACGAAAATCTACTCAGACATCATAGGATGGCAACACATCATTGGATAATAAATATGAAGCATAAAGCACCATGTTCAAGTAGAGGGTACAGCGGGTTGCGGGAGAGTGGACCATTGTAGATAGAGGGGGGAAGGTGATGGAGATGTTGGTGAAGATGGCGTAGGTGTTGGTGTAGATCGCGGTGATGATGATGGCCCCAGGTGGCACTCCGGTGCCACCGGAAGCGATGGGGAGAGAGCCCCCCTCCTTCTTCTTCTTCCTTGACCTCCTCCCTAGATGGGAGAAGGGTTTCCCCTCTGGTCCATGGCCTCCATGGAATGGGAGGGGCAAGAGCCCCTCCGAGATTGGATCTGTCTCTCTGTCTTTCTCTATTTCCGCGTTCTCAGATTCTTCCCTTTCACCGTTTCTTATATTCCGGAGATCCGTAACTCCGACTGGGCTGAAATTTTAACACGATCTCTGTCCGGATATTAGCTTTCTTGCGGAGAAAAAAGGGCATCAACCGCCTTACGGGTGGCCCATGAGGGTCAGGGGCACGCCCAGGGGGGGCAGGCGTGCACCCCTGCCTCGTGGCCACCTTGGGCACCATCTCGCATGGATTTTTCTTCCCAAAAATCATATATATTCCAAAAAAAATCTCCATCAATTTTTATCCCGTTTGGACTCCGTTTGATATGGATATTCTGCTAAACAAAAAACATGCAACAAACAGGAACTGGCCCTGGATCAATATGTTAGTCCCAAAAATAGTATAAAAAGTTGCCAAAAGTATATGAAAGTTGTAGAATATTGGCATGGAGCAATCAAAACTTATAGCTACGACAGAGACGTATCAGCATCCCCAAGCTTAATTCCTGCTCTTCCTCGAGTAGGTAAATGATAAAAAAGATAATTTTTGATGTGGAATGCTACCTAGCATAATCTTGATCACATATCTAATCATGGCATGAATATTAAGATACGAGTGATTCAAAGCAATAGTCTATCATTTGACATAAAAACAATAATACTTCAAGCCTACTAATAAAGCAATCATGTCTTTTCAAAATAACAAGGCCAAAGAAAGTTATCCCTACAAAATCATATAGTCTGGCTATGCTCCATCTTCACCACACCAAATACTCACATCATGCACAACCCCGATGACAAGCCAAGCAATTGTTTCATACTTTTGACGTTCTCAAACCTTTTCAACTTTCACGCAATACATGAGCGTGAGCCATGGACATAGCACTATAGGTGGAATAGAATATGATGGTGGAGAAGACAAAATGGAGAAGATAGTCTCACATCAACTAGGCGTATCAACGGGCTATGGAGATGCCCATCAATAGATATCAATGTGAGTGAGTAGGGATTGCCATGCAACGGATGCACTAGAGCTATAAGTGTATGAAAGCTCCAACTGAAACTAAGTGGGTGTGCATCCAACTTGCTTGCTCATGAAGACCTCGGGCATTTGAGGAAGCCCATCATCGGAATATACAAGCCAAGTTCTATAATGAAAATTCCCACTAGTATATGAAAGTGATAACTCAAGAGATTCTCTATATGAAGGAAATGGTGCTACTTTGCAGCACAAGTGTGGTAAAAGGATAGTAACATTGCCCCTTCTCTCATTTTTTTGTTTTTTTTCTCTTTTCTCTCTCTTTTTTTGTAGGCTTCTTTGGCCTCTCTCTCTCTTTTATTTTCTTGGGGCTTCTTTGGACACTTTTATTTTGATAACCTCACATGGGACAATGTTCTAATAGTGATGATCATCACACTTTTATTTACTTACAACTCAATATTACAACTCGATATCTAGAACAAAGATATGACTCTATATGAATGCCTCCGGCGGTGTACTGGGATGTGCAATGATCTAGCGTAGAAATGACATCAAAAAACGGACAAGCCATGAAAACATCATGCTAGCTATCTTACAATCATGCAAAGCAATATGACAATGAATGCTCAAGTCATGTATATGATGATGATGAGAGTTGCATGGCAATATATCTCGGAATGGCTATGGAAATGCCATGATAGGTAGGTATGGTGGCTGTTTTGAGGAAGGTATATGGTGGGTTTATGGTACCGGCGAAAGTTGCGCGGTACTAGAGAGGCTAGCAATGATGGAAGGGTGAGAGTGCATATAATCCATGAACTCAACATTAGTCATAAAGAACTCACATACTTATTGCAAAAATCTATTAGTCATCGAAACAAAGTACTACGCGCATTCTCCTAGACGGATAGATTGGTAGGAAAAGACCATCGCTCGTCCCCGACCGCCACTCATAGGGAAGACAATCAATAAATACCTCATGCTCCAACTTCGTTACATAACGGTTCACCATACGTGCATGCTACGGGAATCACCAACCTCAACACAAGTATTTCTACAATTCACAACCACCCACTAGCATGACTCTAATATCACCATCTTTATATCGCAAAACTATTGCAAGGAATCAAACACATCATATTCAGTGATCTACAAGTTTTATGTAGGATTTTATGACTAACCATGTGAATGACCAATTCCTGTCATCTCTCTAAACAGATATAAGTGAAGCGAGAGAGTTTAATTCTTTCTACAAAAGATATGCCCACGCTCTAACAAATATAAGTGAAGCAAAAGAGCATTCTACAAATGGCGGTTTTCTATGTAAAGAGAAACAGGCAATCCAAACTTCAATAGATATAAGTGAAGCACATGAAGCATTCTATAAAGCCATACTCAAAAGATATAAGTGAAGTGCATAGATCATTCTATAAATCAAACAAGGACTACCTCATACCAGCATGGTGCATAAAAGAAAAATGAAAACTAAATGCAAAATACGCTCCAAGATTGCACATATCGCATGAACGAAACGAATCCGAAAACATACCGATACTTGTTGAAGAAAGCGGGGATGCCTTCCGGGGCATCCCCAAGCTTAGACTCTTGAGTCTCCTTGAATATTTACTTGGGGTGCCTCGGGCATCCCAAAGCTTGAGCTCTTGCCTCTCTTCCTTCTTCTCACATCGAGACCTTCTCGATCATCGAACACTTCATCCACACAGAACTTCAACAGAAAACTCGGTAAGATCCGTTAGTATAATAAAGCAAATCACTACTCTAAGTACTGTTGAAAACCAATTCATATTTTATTTTTGCATTGTGTCTACTGTAATATAAATTTTTCATGGCTTAATCCACTAATATAAATTGCTAGTTCCATCAAAATAAGCATACTATGCATCAAAAACAGAATCTGTCTAAAACAGAACAGTCTGTAATAATCTGAACATTAACCATACTTCTGATACTTGAAAAATTCTACCAAAATTAGGAAAAATAAAAAATTTGTATAGGAAGACAGTGCAAAAGGAATCATAACCATTTGACATTCCAGCAAAAAATGTAAAATCGCGCACTACAGCCAAATTTTCTGTCCTGCACCATACAAACCATCAAGCAAATATAAACATCCTAAAGGCAAACCTTGGCACATTATTTTGATAATACAATGGAATTGTACAAGGGGGTAATTATTTTTATTGAAAAGTTTCTGTAATCAAGATTCACAAAGTTTCCGTGAGCATGAACAAAGTTCAAGGCTAGCTCCCACTTTAACAATGCTTGTCTTTCTCACTTTCGCTTTCCTTTTTGAAAAAGTTTTGGGTTCCCCTCTTTATTTTTGTTGTTTTTAAACTATATGAAAGCACTCAACAGAAATAAATGACTCCCTAAAACTTCCGGGTTGTCTCCCTGGCAGCGCTTTCTTTAAAGCCATTAAGCTAGGCATATAGTGCTCAAGTAGTGAATCCACCCGGATCCCAAGGTATATCAAAGCCAATTTTAATTAACAATGATTTGTAATTTAGTGGTGAGCACAAGGTAACATATATCATGTAATGACGAAGTCTAACTCTCTTCCTATGCATCGGCATATTCACCCCACGCTATAACTCCCTGGCAACGATGCTAGAAAAAGGTCTTGATAACCCACAAGTATAGGGGATCGCAACAGTTTTCGATAAGTAAGAGTGTCGAACCCAACGAGGAGCTAAAGGCAGAACAAATATTCCCTCAAGTTCTATCGACCACCGATACAACTCTACGCACGCTTGATGTTCGCTTTACCTAGAACAAGTATGAAACTAGAAGTACTTTGTAGGTGTTGTTGGATAGGTTTGCAAGATAATAAAGATTACGTAAATAAAAAGTAGGGGCTGTTGTAAGTAAAGAAGTAATAAAGTAAATATAGAGAGTGTGGAAAAGTGGTGGTAGGAGTTGTGAAATTGCCCCTAAGCAATTGACTACTATACTAGACCGATAGCAAGTATTATGTGGGAGAGGCCACTGCTAGCATGTCATCCCTGACTTGGAATTCTATGCACTTATGATTGGAACTATTAGCAAGCATCCGCAACTACTAACGTTCATTAAGGTAAAACCCAACCATAGCATTCAGATAAATTGGTCCCCCTTCAATCCCGTATGCATCAATTTCTATACTCGGTTGAAGCTTCTGTCACTCTTACCCTCAAATATATAGTCCTATCAACATACAACTAACCCTAGGGTGTGATCCATGCATGCAATCATATGATGGGCACCAAAGGACAACAACATAACCACAAGCAAATTAAATCAATCATAGCAATTCATCAACCACCGATAGGACAACGAAAATCTACTCAGACATCATAGGATGGCAACACATTATTGGATAATAATATGAAGCATAAAACACCATGTTCAAGTAGAGGGTACAGCGGGTTGCGGGTGAGTGGACCACTGTAGATAGAGGGGGGAAGGTGATGGAGATGTTGGTGAAGATGGCGGAGGTGTTGGTGTAGATCGCGATGATGATGATGGCCCCAGGTGGCACTCCGGTGCCATCGGAAGCGAGGGGGAGAGAGCCCCCCTCCTTCTTCTTCTTCCTTGACCTCCTCCCTAGATGGGAGAAGGGTTTCCCCTCTGGTCCATGGCCTCCATGGAACGGGAGGAGCGAGAGCCCCTCCGAGATTGGATCTGTCTGTCTGCCTCTCTCTATTTCTGCGTTCTCAAATTCTTCCCTTTCACCGTTTCTTATATTCCCGGAGATCCGTAACTCCGACTGGGCTGAAATTTTAACACGATCTCTATTCGGATATTAGCTTTCTTGCGGAGAAAGAAGGGCATAAACCGCCTTACGGGTGGCCCACGAGGGTCAGGGGCGCGCCCCCTGCCTCGTGGCCACCTCGGGCACCGTCTCGCGTGGATTTTTCTTCCCAAAAATCATATATATTCCAAAAAAATCGCCGTCAATTTTTATCCCGTTTGGACTCCGTTTGATATGGATATTCTGCGAAACAAAAAACATGCAACAAACAGGAATTGGCACTGGGCACTAGATCAATATGTTAGTCCCAAAAATAATATAAAAAGTTGCCAAAAGTATATGAAAGTTGTAGAATATTGGCATGGAGCAATCAAAAATTATAGATACGACGGAGACGTATCAGATCGCACCATATCTAGTAAAGTACGATTATGAAATTTGGACACACCATTACAATGTGGTGTTCCGGGTGGCGTGAGTTGCGAAACTATTCTGCATTGTTTCAAATGAAGAACAAACTCGTAACTCAAATATTCTCCTCCATGATCAGATCATAGAAACTTTATTTTCTTGTTACGATGATTTTCCACTTCACTTTGAAATTCTTTGAACTTTTCAAATGTTTCAGACTTATGTTTCATTAAGTAGATATACCCATATCTGCTCAAATCATCTGTGAAGGTGAGAAAATAACGATATCCGCAGTGAGCCTCAATGTTCATTGGACCACATACATCAGTATGTATGATTTCCAATAACTCTGTTGCTCGCTCCATTGTTCCGGAGAACGGAGTTTTAGTCATCTTGCCCATGAGGCATGGTTCGCAAGTACCAAGTGATTCATAATCAAGTGATTCCAGAAGTCCATCAGAATGGAGTTTCTTCATGCTCTTTACACCAATATGACCCAAACGGTAGTGCCACAAATAAGTTGCACTATCATTATCAACTCTGCATCTTTTGGTTTCAATACTATGAACATGTGTATCACTACTATCAAGATTTAGTAAAAATAGACCACTCATCAAGGGTGCATGACCATAAAATATATTACTCATATAAATAGAACAACCATTATTCTTTGATTTAAATGAATAACCATCTCGCATCAAACAAGATCCAGATATAATGTTCCTGCTCAACGCTGGCACCAAATAACAATTATTTAGGTCTAAAACTAATCTCGAAGGTAGATGTAGAGGTCGCGTGCGGACGATGATCACATCGACTTTGGAACCATTTCCCACGCGCATCGTCGCCTCGTCCTCAGCCAATCTTCGCTTAATCCATAGCCCTTGTTTCGAGTTGCAAATATTAGCAACAGAACCAGTATCAAATACCTAGGCGCTACTGCGAGCATTAGTAAGATACACATCAATAACATGTATATCAAATATACCTTTCACTTTGCCATCCTTCTTCTCCGCCAAATACTTGGGGCAGTTCCGCTTCCAGTGACCAGTCCCTTTGCAGTAGAAGCACTCAGTTTCAGGCTTAGGTCCAGACTTGGGTTTCTTTACTTGAGCAGCAACTGGCTTGCTATTCTTCTTGAAGTCCCCCTTCTTCCCTTTACCGTTTTTATTGAAACTGGTGGTCTTGTTAACTGACGGTGTCCTGGACTAGGGGGTACTCACCACGTAATCTACCGATCTGTTAGATTGGGCCGAGGACCCCCATGGCCGTATACTCATGGGCCAGTTCGGATAGCTGCCGCATACAAGGAAGATTCCACAAGACTTGGGGATCAAGACAAGGACTCCTCCCCACCGGCGTATCCGGCTAGGACTCTTGTTATCCTAGGCCTCTGGTGCATTATATAAACCGAGGCCAGGCTAGTCGATAGATCATATACAACAACAATCATACCATAGGCTAGCTTCTAGGGTTTAGCCTCTCTGATCTCGTGGTAGATCTACTCTTGTACTACCCATATCATCAATATTAATCAAGCAGGACGTAGGGTTTTACCTCCATCAAGAGGGCCCGAACCTAGATAAAACATCGTGTCCCCTGCCTCCTGTTACCATCCGGTTTAGACGCATAGTTCGGGACCCCCTACCCGAGATCCGCCGGTTTTGACACTGACACTGGTGCTTTCGTTGAGAGTTCCGCTGTGTGTTCGGCAAAAGGTTGATGGCTCACCTACAGATCAACTGCGACTTTTCAGCATCTTCGTCACCAGCTCGACTGGTCACCTTGGATTGACCAAGGACTGTGCCCTATCTCCGATCGTCATGTTTGGATAAAGACCTTTATAAACATCAACTCTGATCTCTATCAAGATCATGGAGGAATCATCCAGGGAGCCGGGGGCTCAACGTCAACATTGCCCTCGGACGACCGTGTTGTTTTTCTGGACAGCAAACTTGTGTCTGCCGCCACCGCCTCCTCAAGTGTCTTTTTAACGATCGCTTTGGTGGAATTGTGTGGAATTGAGTCTACAACAACTCTGGAAAATTTGGTCGAGTTCCGATGGAGGAATCTCTGGCAATCCACGATATACCGGAGCCCTGTCAAATCTGGACGGGAATCTGGATGAGTTTAGGGCGTGGTGTCCAGCTTCTAGCTCGGACATCCTTTGGAAGATCCAACCGTTGATCGGCTGCGGAATTCCTATATGTACCATCTCTCAAAATTTCAGCTCGATCCGACCGTCCAAACTTATTGGATCTGTTTTCTGCGCGAAAATGCATCCGACCCGAGTTCATCTTTTTTATGAACGAGATTTCAGACATACCTTTTGAAGGAAGTTTTGTATGAGGTATTGTGTTTTGTTTCCGAACACATCCCGCTAACTTTAAGATCTTTTGAACATGATCTTCAACATCATGTTGGTGTCAAACTAGTCCGACAATATTGCTCCACGGCTGCCGACCTACGCTAGACACGTCGTCACTTTGTTGAGCCGAGCTCAACTTCTTCAAATCATCATCTCGACAAGCCGAACAAGAGTCTGGCATCGAGAAGGATAAATCATCACCAACATCGCCGCCCCACGGATTACACGGAGCGGGCATACCGGCATCGCCGCACGGTCGCTTCATCAAGCCGACATCGACCACGTCGCGACCTGCATCGGCAGGGCCGCACTATTACTTCTTCAACCTGGTGTCCATCACGCCGACCTACTTCGACTCATCGGCTGACATTGAGGCTTCTACATCTCGGCTAGACCGGGGGCTTCGCCATCTCTTCATCAACCTACTCCGGACACTTCGGCGTCACTAGCCGACCAGCTCCGTCACGTTAGCTGGACCGAGGGCTTTGCCTCGGCGAGCCAACCTTTGCCAGCATTGCCATGCCGTCATTTTATCGCCCATCAGGCAATGGGTGTGCGGATCGAGTCCCAATTTTGGGAATCACCTTCCGTCGGATTGCTACAACAAATAAACCAGGTGTATCAAATGGTGGCCGCATTAACGACAGTCACATGATGGTTCGGTCAGTTTCCGTACATAGTCTGGGGAACGCCGCATCCCGAGCTCAGACCGACCTGTGAATTCAGGCTTTGCCACGCCTTTATCGCATCACGCCGACGCCCTGCATCGACATTGACTTCGGCGCCAGGCCATATTTCTTTTATTACTCACTTTGCCTAAATTATTTATTATGCAACGATTTTTTTAATTATCATTATTACTATTATCTCTGGTTTGCACTATTTTTTGTGCACAGGAAAATGATCCCGGGACTTCGGCGTCACTCTGCCGGTCTGCATTGACCGTGCTATGTCACCACTTTGGCTGTCGAGCTCTCCGCTCCGCCACCTCGGGACCGGCTTGGGGGATGGAGCCTTGTCCCGCATCAAGCTCGGACCGCGTCATCAATACCGAACACATTAACCAGCTAAGTTGCTTTCATGCTCAAAGCTTTAATTTCTAACTTGTGTTCGGTTCGACCAAGCATTATACTTTTTTGGAAAAAAGTTGCTTGTAAAAAATTTCCTTGTCCAAACTTTGTTTTTGACGCATAAATTCAAATACCCATTTCATTTGGGACCTTCCTTCATGAAGCTTTTCCTCTTGCATATGATTATACTTGTACGACTTCGTTCCTTGTTCGTGTATTACGCCACAATATGCACCATATTGACTTAAGTGATTTGCAAGCTGGGTTGCCTCGCTCCTATGTTTACCCCTACGTTCCCGATTGTTCGGCTAGGGAGTAAAGGGAGCACCTCTGCGATTGTCACGATCGGGTCATCCGAGCCGGACCTCAGACTGGGTGAAGCCGAAAGCTAGCGCTCTTATAGTTTTCAATGATGGTCGGCACACAACGGAACTCATGAGTACAAAAAATCTATTGCACAAGTCTCATAATAACAATGAGCACCGAAGAAAGGTATCAGTGGGGGTACTATTTTCTTCGAAGATGCTTCTTACACTTCACAGTAATATAGCATAAGTTCCCTGAGTGTGCTTTGTCTGTTACAGCCTTATGGCCTGATTGCCTGGTTATTGGAAACACCGTTGATATTCTCGACAGATGGAGTACATAACACTTTTTGGTCCTTGACCGAAGAGGGAGAAGCCGACGGTCGGTTAAGACGCGTTTAAAGTTCAGTTGAACATAGATATGATATAAGTACTTCGATACATGCAATCATTCTTTTACCCAAGTCACTTGGGGGCTCTTAAATTTATATGAGACATTTTATGATAAGTGTTCTTCTTCTTAGTCGTTGCAAAGTTTTTATTATTATTATTATTATTATTATTATTATTATTATTATTATTATTATTATTATTATTATTATTATTATCTATCATTCCTTTTTTTGACACTAGCGTGTGGTCACTAGCCGGGGAGCCTAATTTCTCTCTCAAAGCTGCTAGAGTTTAGTTTGCTAAACTGGCCTAATGAGAAGTACTCCGCCCTCTGGATAGGAGGTTGAAGCCGTAGGCTGACCCGCTTGAAGTGTTGAGATAGGATGTATCATGTTAAAGCACGACAGAAGCACTTCTTTTGCTAAGGCCAATTTTCGGATTGGCACCGAACACTCTTGTTCGGACGTCAAGTTTTTACTGACATTTTTTGGTTTTCCAAGCTTATGGACTTTTAAACTATTTGTGTGTTTTTAGCACAAGTCTCGCAGTGCAATGCCGGACACCTTTAGAGATTCGGCAAAAATATTCTCGGATATTGCTATATATGCATCGGTTTCGAATTGTGTCTTCGGTCAATAGTTGGGTTGCCCAGCTCCTACGCTTGCCTCCTATGTTCCGCTTTGTTCGGCTAGGTGTGCAAAGGGAGAACCACTGCGATTGTGCTTCCAGCTCACATGGTTAAGCACCTCAGTGGAGAAAGTCGAAAACTGACTGTCACAATAAGCGTAAACTGGTCAGCGATCCGATGACGGTGTTAAATGACGGGCCATTCATAACAATGGCCGAAGTGTTTACGGCTTGACCTCGACTGTCACCGAACCTACCGAGGGCTATTAACTGGCCTCCCAAACTAAATCCTCGATATTTTGCTCTTACATTAGAGCTGAGGTTTCATGATCATGCTTAGCATGACAACCCAAAGAAAGGAACCGATAGCGGGACTATTTTCTTTGGAAGACATTTCTTCTGTTAAATAGTAATATAACATATCTCTCTGCGTACCTTTGTTTATAAAACCATATGGCGAAATTGCCTTGTTTGTTGTAAATCTTTTCCCTCATAAAGGCTTTATAAAGTAGAAAAACCCTCCTCGGCTATTGGCCGAGGAGGTGGAAGCCGATGGTCGGTCAACAAAGTTTTGTACAATGCGGATCCAAGCATTAATGACGTAAAGTACTTGGATACATAGAGTCATTACACATAATTTGTGATTTTACTATGGATATCAATCCTTAATTCAGCCACACGTGCCCGCATTAAGGCTCGGGGGCTACTGGGCTTCGGGCTTATTATTTACAAATATTAAAGGGGCACATCGATCCCCTAATCTGGTGTTGCCACCCGACCAGTGTCTTGGGGGCTACTGCATTGCCTCTCCAATGCAGAAAATTTTAAGTGTAATACAGTTTCCGAGGAGATTTTGATCGTCAGGTTGGTCGGCCGCACCCAAACTGAGTCTCGAGGACTGAGCACGCCGCTTTTTGTGTCCCGAAGTATTCTGCCGAGCTAGGACTTGATCGTCATACCGATTTTGCAAATCAACCTGAGTCTCAGCGGCTACTGGGATCTGCGGTCTTATGTCATCCTTCATGTGCATCTCGGGTTTTAGACCGATACCCACCTTGAGGGCTACTGGCTATATATCTCGGCAGAGAATAAATTGCACCAATCAAAAATATTGACAAAAACCGGCCCACATTCGGGGTGGTGCACCACCTCGGAAGCAGTCCGGCATAAAGCTCGGGCGCTAGTGGCTGGCTCCATAGAGGGCATTTCCGGCATTAAGCTCGGCTAAACTCCTTCAAACTTCTTTGAACCAAGGTGATTTACGACACCTCGGATACAGTCCAGCGTTGGAGCTCGGATACAGTCCGGCGTTGGAGCTCGGATACATAGTCCGGCGTTGGAGCTCGGATACATTCCGGCGTTAGAGCTGGGAAGCGGTCTGGCATTGGTGCTCGGCTGCAAAAGATACCTCGAATGCAGTCCGGCATTGGAGCTCGGACACAAGAGGACGCTGCCGCCCTGGAACAACTTCAAACCCGAGGTGTGGCATAAAAATAACAAGGCATTGATAAAGGACGGAAACTTAAAGGGGCTCCTCGGATACCCGACATGTAAACTCGTCGAATGCATTTCAGTGATCCTCAAGATCAGAGATGAGAAGATTTGTTGAACCAGTTTTCAAGACCAACGACCGAAGATGAAGAACGGTTCGGAAGAATCAAGGAGCGTCCCTAACTTGAAGACCGGTTTAGGGGGCTACTGACGGTGTCCTGGACTAGGGGGTACTCACCACGTAATCTCCCGATCTGTTAGATTGGGCCGAGGACCCCCATGGCCGTATACTCATGGGCCAGTTCGGACAGCTGCCGCATACAAGGAAGATTCCACAAGACTTGGCGATCAAGACAAGGACTCCTCCCCACCGGCATATTCGGCTAGGACTCTTGTTATCCTAGGCCTCTGGTGCATTATATAAACCGAGGCCAGGCTAGTCGATAGATCATATACAACAACAATCATACCATAGGCTAGCTTCTAGGGTTTAGCCTCTCTGATCTCGTGGTAGATCTACTCTTGTACTACCCATATCATCAATATTAATCAAGTAGGACGTAGGGTTTTACCTCCATCAAGAGGGCCCGAACCTGGATAAAACATCGTGTCCCCTGCCTCCTGTTACCATCCGGCCTAGACGCACAATTCGGGACCCCCTACCCGAAATACTTGGGGCAGTTCCGCTTCCAGTGACCAGTCCCTTTGCAGTAGAAGCACTCAGTTTCAGGCTTAGGTCCAGACTTGGGTTTCTTTACTTGAGCAGCAACTGGCTTGCTATTATTCTTGAAGTTCCCCTTCTTCCCTTTACCCTTTTTCTTGAAACTGGTGGTCTTGTTGACCATCAACACTTGATGCTCCTTATTGATTTCTACCTCCGCAGCCTTTAGCATTGCGAAGAGCTCGGGAATCATCTTATCCACCCCTTGCATATTATAGTTCCTCATGAAGCTCTTGTAGCTTGGTGGTAGTGATTGAAGAACTCTGTCAATGACACTATCATCAGGAAGATTAACTCCCAGCAGAGTCAAGAGGTTGTGGTACCCAGACATTCTGAGTATATATTCACTGACAGAACTATTCTCCTCCATTTTGAAGCTGTAGAACTTATTGGAGACTTCATATCTCTCAATCCGGGCATTTGCTTGAAATATTAACTTCAACTCCTAGAACATCTCATATGCTCCATGACGTTCAAAACGTCGTTGAAGTCTCGGTTCTAAGCCGTAAAGCATGGCACACTGAACTATCGAGTAGTCATCAGCTTCGCTCTGCCAGGTGTTCACAACATCTGGCGTTGCTCCTGCAGCGGGTTTGTCACCTAGCGGTGCTTCCAGGACGTAATTCTTCTGTGCAGCAATGAGGACAATCCTCAAGTTACGGACCTAGTCCGTGTAGTTGCTACCATCATCTTTCAACTTAGCTTTCTCTAGGAACGCATTAAAATTCAACGGAACAACAACACGGGCCATCTATCTACAACAACGTAGACATGCAAAATACTATCAGGTGCTAAGTTCATGATCAATTAAAGTTCAATTAATCAAATTACTTAAGAACTCCCACTTAGATAGACATCTCTCTAATCATCTAAGTGATCATGTGATCCATATCAACTAAACCATGTCCGATCAGAACATGAGATGGAGTAGTTTTCAATGGTGAACATCACTATATTGATCATATCTACTATATGATTCACGCTTGACCTTTCGGTCTCAGTGTTCCGAGGCCATATCTGCATATGCTAGGCTCGTCAAGTTTAACCTAAGTATTCCGCGTGTGCAAAACTGGCTTGCACCCGTTGTATGTGAACATAGAGCTTATCACACCCGATCATCACGTGGCGTCTCGTCACGACGAACTGTAGCAATGGTGCATACTCAGGGAGAACACTTGTACCTTGAAATTTAGTGAGAGATCATCTTATAATGCTACCGCCGAACTAAGCAAAATAAGATGCATAAAGGATAAACATCACATGCAATCAATATAAGTGATATGATATGGCCATCATCATCTTGTGCCTTTGATCTCCATCTCCAAAGCACCGTCATGATCACCATCATCACCGGCTTGACACCTTGATCTCCATCGAAGTATCATTGTCGTCTCGCCAACTATTGCTTCTGCGACTATCGCTACCGCTTAGTGATAAAGTAAAGCAATTACATGGCGATTGCATTTCATACAATAAAGCGACAACCATATGGCTCCTGCCAGTTGTCGATAACTGTGTTACAAAACATGATCATCTCATACAATAAAATTTAGCATCATGTCTTGACCATATCACATCACAACATGCCCTGCAAAAACAGGTTAGGCGTCCTCTACTTTGTTGTTGCAAGTTTTACGTGGCTGCTACGGGCTGAGTAAGAACCGTTCTTACCTATGCATCAAAAACCACAACGTGGTATAGTGATTGCTTTTTGATCTTCATAAAGAACCCTGTTCATTGAATCCGATTCAACTAAAGTTGGAGAAACTGACACCCATCGGCCACCTGTGTGCGAAGCACGTCGGTAGAACCAGTCTCGCGTAAGCATACGCGTAATGTCGGTCTGAGCTGCTTCATCCAACAATACCTCTGAATGAAGAATCAACTAGTGACGACAAGCAATATGTATACCCACGCCCATAACTCCTTTGTGTTCTACTCATGCATATAACATCTACACATAGAACTGGCTCGGATGCCACTGTTGGGCAACACAGTAATTTCAAAAAAAATCCTACGCAGACGCAAGATCTATCTAGGTGATGCATATCAACGAGAGGGGAAGAGTGTTGTCCACGTACCCTCGTAGACCATAAGTGGAAGCGTTATGACAACGCGGTTGATGTAGTCGAACGTCTTCACGATCCGACCGATCCTAGCACCGAAGGTATGACACCTCCGTGATCTGCACACGTTCAGCTCGGTGACGTCCTGCGAACTCTAGATCGAGCTGAGTGACGAGGGAGAGTTTCGTCAGCACAACGGTGTGATGATGGTGATGATGAAGCTACCAGAATAGGGCTTCGCCTAAGCACTGCAACGATATGACCGAGGTGGATTATGGTGGAGGGGGGCACCGCACACTACTAAGACAATGATCAACTTGTGTGTCTATGGGGTGCCCCTCTCCCCCGTATATAAAGGAGTGGAGGAGGCGGGAGGTCCGTCCCTCTATGGCGCGCCCTAGGGGAGTCCTACTCCCACCGGGAGTAGGATTCCCCCCTTCCGGGTTGGAGTAGGAGAGGAAGGAAGGAGGACAGAGGGAGGAAGGAAAGGGAGGCTGATAACCCACAAGTATTGGGGATCGCAACAGCTTTCAATGGTAGAGTATTCAACCCAAATTTATTGATTCGACACAAGGGGAGCCAAAGAATATTCTCAAGTATTAGCAGCTGAGTTGTTAATTCAACCACACCTGGAAACTTAGTATCTGCAGCAAAGTGTTTAGTAGCAAAGTAATATGATAGTGATGGTAACGGTAACAAAAGAGTAACGAAAGCAAAGTAATGTTTTTGGTATTTTGTAGTGATTGTAACAATAGCAATGGGAAAGTAAATAAGCATAAACCAGTATATGGAAAGCTCATAGGCATCGGATCAATGTTGGATAATTATGCTGGATGCGGTTCATCATGTAACAGTCATAACATAGGGTGACACAGAACTAGCTCCAATTCATCAATGTAATGTAGGCATGTATTCCGAATATAGTCATACGTGCTTCTGGAAAAGAACTTGCATGACATCTTTTGTCCTACCCTCCCGTGGTAGTGGGGTCCTAATGGAAACTAAGGGATATTAAGGCCTCCTTTTAATAGAGAACCGGAACAAAGCATTAGCACATAGTGAATACATGAACTCCTCAAACTATGGTCATCACCGGTAAGTATCCCGATTGTTGTCACTTCGGGGTTAACGGATCATAACACATAATAGGTGACTATAGACTTGCAATATAGGATCAAGAACACTCATATATTGATGAAAACATAATAGGTTCAGATCTGAAATCATGGCACTCGGGCCCTAGTGACAAGCATTAAGCATAGCAAAGTCATAGCAACATCAATCTCAGAACATAGTGGATACTAGGGATCAAACCCTAACAAAATTAACTCGATTACATGATAAATCTCATCCAACCCATCACCGTCCAGCAAGCCTATGATGGAATTACTCACGCATGGCGGTGAGCATCATGAAATTGGTGATGGAGGATGGTTGATGATGACAACACGATGGAATTACTCACGAACGGACTCCAGATCAGCCCTACCGATAGGTTTTAGGGCTTGGCGGCGGCTCCATATCGTAAAACGCGATGAATTCTTCTCTCCTATTTTTTTCTCCCCGAAAGCAAATATATAGAGTTGGAGTTGGAGTCAGGAGGTCTCCAGGGGCCCACGAGGTAGGGGGGCGTGCCCTAGGGGGGTGCCCCCACCCTCGTGGACAGGGTGTGGGCCCCTGGTCTTCATCTTTGGCGAGGATTTTTTTATTATTTATTGTAAGATATTCCATGGAGTTTCAGGTCATTTCGAGAACTTTTGTTTTCTCCACATAAAACAACATCATGGCAATTCTGCTGAAAACAACGTCAGTCCAGGTTAGTTCCATTCAAATCATACAAGTTAGAGTCCAAAACAAGGGCAAAAGTGTTTGGAAAAGTAGATACGACGGAGACGTATCAACTCCCCCAAGCTTAAACCCTTGCTTGTCCTCAAGCAATTCAGTTGACAAACTAAAAGAAATAAAGAAAAACTTTTACAAACTTTGTTTGCTCTTGTTGTTGTAAATATGTCAAGCTAGCATTCAAGTTTTCAGCAAAGATTATAACTAACCACATTTGCAATAATTCTCAGGTCTCATGATTACCCATATCAATAGCATAATCAACTAGCAAGCCATAATAATAAATCTCGGATGACAACACTTTCTCAAAACAATCATAATATGATATAACAAGATGGTATCTCGCTAGCCCTTTCTGAGACCGCAAAACATAAATGCAGAGCACCTTTAAAGATCAAGGACTGACTAGACATTGTAATTCATGGTAAAAGAGATCCAATCATAGTCGCACCCAATATAAATTAACAGTGATGAATGCAAATGAAAGTTGCGCTCTCCAGCAAGTGCTTTTAATAAGAGGGTGATGACTCAACATAAAAGTAAATGGATAGGCCCTTCGCAGAGGGAAGCAGGGATTTGTAGAGGTGCCAGAGCTCGGTTTTGAAATAGAGATAATTAATATTTTGAGCGGTATACTTTCATTGTCAACATAACAACCAAGAGATGGCGGTATCTTCCATGCTACACACATTATAGGCGGTTCCCAAACAGAATGGTAAAGTTTTTACTCCCCCTCCACCAACAAACATCAATCCATGGCTTGCTCGAAACAATGAGTGCCTCCAACTAACAATAGTCCCAGGGGGAGTTTTGTTTTGCAATTATTTTGATTTAGTTTGCATAAAGAATGGGACTGGGCATCCTGGTGACTAGCCATTTTCTCGTGAGTGAGGAGCAGAGTTCACTCCTCTTGAGAATAACCCGCCTAGCATGGAAGATACATGCAGCCCTAGTTGATACATGAACTATTCAAGCATACAAAACAGAATGATTATTTGAAGGTTTAGAGTTTGGCACATACAAATTTACTTGGAACGGCAGGTAGATACCACATATAGGAAGGTATAGTGGGCTCATCTGGAATAACTTTGGGGTTTAAGGGATTGGATGCACAAGCAGTATTCCCGCTTAGTACAGGTGAAGGCTAGCAAAAGACTGGGAAGCGACCAGCTAGAGAGCGACAACAACCATGTACATGCATTAAAATTAATAAACATTGGATGCAAGCATGAGTAGGATATAATCCACCATGAACATAAATATTGTGAAGGCTATGTTGATTTGTTTCAACTACATGCGTGAACATGTGCCAAGTCAAGTCACTTAAATCATTCAAAGGAGGATACCACCTCATCATACCACATCATAACCATCTCAATAGCATGTTGACACGCAAGGTAAACCATTATAACTCATAGCTAATCAAGCATGACACAAGCAACTATGATCTCTAATTGTCATTGCAAACATGTTTATTCATAACAAGCTGAATCAAGAACGATGAACTCATCATATTTACAAAACCAAAAGAGGTCGAGTTCATACCAGCTTTTCTCATCTCAGTCAGCCATCATATATCATCATAATTGCCTTTCACTTGCACGACCGAATGATGTGAATAATAATAAGAGTGCACATGCATTGGACTAAGCTGGAATCTGCGAGCATTCAATAAACAGGACAAGACAAAGCAATATGGGCTCTTTTGTCAGATAAACAATAATGCATATAAGAGCCACTTCAACAATTTAATTATGGTCTTCTCCTATCAACCCCCAAAGAAAGAAAAGAAATAAAACTATTTACACGGGAAAGCTCCCAACAAGCAAAAGAAGAACGGGAAATATTTTTGGGTTTTCTTTTTAATTCCTACTACAAGCATGGAAATTAAACTGATTAAAGGCTACAACTAATTTTTTTGGTTTTTCTTAAGGTTTATTAAACACACAAGAAGAAAGCATAAAAAGGAAAATAAACTAGCATTGATGATACAATGAAAAAGTATGAGCACCGACATCTAGCAATGAGTGTGTGTGAACATAAATGTAATGTCGGTGAGAAATACGTACTCCCCCAAGCTTAGGCTTTTGGCCTAAGTTGGTCTATGGCCAGGGAGCCTGGCGGATACCCGTAGGTGTAGCTGGGGTCGTACTGCGACAAAGAAGACTCTGACTGCCATTGCCTGACAGCCACCTCTGGATCCCAAGAATAAACAGACTATCATGGAGGCTCTTCTTGTGGTTCCGGTTTCGGGGCTGGTGCAGGGTTCTGGTAGGTGTGAATAGCCGCCAACGGAACAAGGTACGTGCCTACAATCAAATCAAACAAAGAAGGAGCAGGCAAGGTAATAGTCTCAGGATGATGTTTATTAAAGAACAATTGATATTTAAGCTCTCCTTCCCTATTCTTAACAATAAAATCATGTGCCACCATACTTTTATAATCTAAATAAACATGAGGCAGCACCTTTTCTTCCTTCTCATAATGCCTAATAGGTATGTTAAAATGTGCAGCTAGGCGTGAAGCATAGATGCCTCCAAAGATGGGGCCCTTGGTACAGTTCAGACTTAACCGTTTGGCAATAATACCGCCCATACTAAAAGTGATATCACTGTATAAACCGCGGAGCAGAATAATTATATCAGGGATACTAAGGTTTCCACAGTTTTCGCGTCCAATTAAGCAATGACTAGCAAATAATGCAAAGTAACGTAAAACAGGAAAATGCATGCTAGAGATTCGTGCATCGGAAACCTTCCTAGTTTCTCCTACAGTGATAGTATCAATAAACCCCTCCACATCATCATGATGTGGTTCTTCTGTCTTGCCCCCAAAAGGGACTAAACAAATCCGACAAAAATCATAAAGTGACATCTCCTTATGCTCATCATATAAATGAAACTCCACCATTGGTGGTGAGTTCCTAGAATGAAAATGAAAGTTTTGCACAAAGGTATTTGTGAGCAAGAGATACTGATCGCATTGGTCGTGGACGAAAGCGATAAGGACTGCAGTCTGAGCCAACTCATGAAAATCTTCATAAATCCTGGCTGCTCTTAAGAAATCCTCGGAAGGCCATTCACATGCCCGAACCTCCGTGGTGCGCGGCAAATTATACTTAGGCTTCGGTGCCTTTTCCTTCGAGCTTTGGCTCAATGAGCCCCTCAATAGTCTCCTCATTATTTTCTGAAAAATTCTGAAATTTTTAGTAACTTCAAAATAAAAGTAAACCAAACTCAATAATATTGATATCAACTACTCCTACAAGTGCCTAGGGCCTATATCATGCATCAAAACTACTTTTGACCATATAAATTTGACAAGCAAGCTCAAGAACAGGGTCACCTAAGCAGCAAAAATTTGCAATGAATAAAGCACTAGAACAAAAACTAATTGGACCAATGGAGGAGTCACATACCAAGGAACAATCTCCCCAAGCAGTTTTGTGAGAGGTGCTTTGAGCAAGGAGATCGAAAATGGCAGCTAAGAGGGCTGGAACTCGTGCTTGAGTTGGTTTTTCGTGTTTGTGGGAGGAAGAAGAAGAGGATGGGTGCATGAATAAGTGGAAGAGGGCCACCGTGGGCCCACGAGGCAGGGGGCGCGCCCAGGGGGTAGGGCGCGCCCTCCACCCTCGTGACTAGGTGGCAGCTCCTCCCCCCCCCCCCCCCGCGGTAATTTTTGCACCATAAATCCTCAAATATTCCCGAAAAATCATATTAAATTTGCATGTCATTCTGAGGACTTTTATTTTCGGGATATTTTTATATTGCACGGATAAATCAGGAAACAGACAGAAAAATACTATTTTTACTTTATTTCAACTAAATAATAGAAAGTATAAAGAGGGTACAGGAGGTTGTGCTTCTAGTTTCATCCATCTCATGCTCATCAAAAGGAATCCACTAACAAGGTTGATCAAGTCTTGTTAACAAACTCATTCCGATTAACATGAAACCGGAGAAATTTCGAATAACACTAGGTTACCTCAACGGGGATATGCACATCCCCAATAATAAGTATATCATATTTCTTCTTAATAGTAGGAAGAGGAAATTCAAAGCCTCCAAATATAATCGATGGAATTTTTCCGATAGAATTGATACTATGAACTTGAGGTTGTTTCCTCGGAAAGTGTATCGTATGCTCATTACCATCAACATGAAAAGTGACATTGCCTTTGTTGCAATCAATAACAGCCCCTGCAGTATTAAAAAAAGGTCTTCCAAGAATAATAGACATATTATCGTCCTCGGGAATATCAAGAATAACAAAGTTCGTTAAAATTGTAACATTTGCAACCACAAATGGCACATCCTCACAAATACCGTCAGGTATAGCAGTTGATTTATCAGCCATTTGCAAAGATATTTCAGTAGGTGTCAACTTATTCAAGTCTAGTCTACAATATAAAGAGAGAGGCATAACACTAACACCGGCTCCAAGATCACATAAAGCAATTTTAACATAGTTTGTTTTAATGGAGCATGGTATAGTAGGTACTCCTGGATCTCAAGTTTCTTTGGTATTCCACCCTTAAAAGTATAATTAGCAAGCATGGTGGAAATTTCAGCTTCTGGTATCTTTCTTTTATTTGTAACAATATCTTTCATGTACTTAGCATAAGGATTCATTTTGAGCATATCAGTCAATCTCATACGCAAAAAGATAGGTCTAATCATATCAGCAAAGCGCTCAAAATCCTCATCATCCTTTTTCTTGGATGGTTTGGGAGGAAAAGGCATGGATTTCTGAACCATGGTTTTCTTTCTTTACCATGTTTCCTAGCAACAAAGTCTTTCTTATCATAATGTTGATTCTTTGATTGTGGGTTATCAAGATCAACAGCAGGTTCAATTTCTACATCATTATCATTACTAGGTTGAGCATCATTATGAACATCATCATTAACATTTTCATTAGGTTCATGTTTATTGCCAGATTGTGTTTCAGCATCAGACATAGAGATATCATTTGGATTATCAGGTGGTTCAGCAATAGGTTCACTAGAAGTTTGCACAGTTCTATCATTTTTCTTTTTCTTCTTTTTAGAAGAACTACGTGCATCAATATTATTTCTCTAAGAATCTTGCTCAATTCTCTTAGGGTGGCCTTCAGGATACAAAGGTTCCTGAGTCATTCTACCAGTTCTAGTAGCCACTTTAACAACATAATCATTTTTCTTACTATTCATCTCATCGAGCAATTCTTTTTGAGCTTTAAGTACTTGTTCTACTTGAGTGGTAACCATAGAAGCATGTTTGCTAACAAGTTTAAGTTCACCTCTAATATTAGCCATATAATCACCCAAGTATTTAATCATATCAGCATCTTGTTTTAATTGTCTACCAAAATAAGTATTGAAGTCTTCTTGCTTAAACATAAAATTATCAAACTCATCCAAGCATTGACTAGCAATTTTAGCAGGAGGGATTTCATCTTTATCATATCTATAGAGAGAATTTACCTTTACTACCTATGTCGGGTTATCGAGGTCTGGAGGTTCTTCAATAAATAAAGGATTAAGATCATATGTTTCTTCAATAGGCGGTAAATTAATACCATGTATTTCTTCAATAGGAGGTAAATTCTTAACATCTTCAGCTTTAACACCTTTTTCTTTCATAGATTTCTTTGCCTCTTGCATATCTTCGGGACTGAGAAATAGAAAACCTCTCTTCTTCGGAGTTGGTTTAGGAATAGGATCATTAATTGGAGCAGGAGCTGGCTCAGGAGGTGCCCAATTATTTTCATTTGTCAACATATTATTCAATAAGATTTCAGCTTCATCCGGTGTTCTTTCCCTGAAAAGAGAACCAACACAACTATCCAGGTAATCTCTGGAAGCATCGGTTAGTCCATTATAAAAGAATCAAGTATTTCATTTTTCTTAAGAGGATGATCAGGCAAAGCATTAAGTAACTTGAGAAGCCTCCTCCAAGCTTGTGGGAGACTCTCTTCTTTAATTTGCACAAAGTTGTATATTTCCTTTAAAGCAACTTGTTTCTTATGAGCAGGGAAATATTTAGCAGAGAAGTAGTAAATCATATCCTGGGGACTACGCACACAACCAGGATCAAGAGAATTGAACCATATCTTAGCATCACCCTTTAATGAGAACGGAAATATTTTAAGGATATAAAAGTAGCAAGATCTCTCATCATTAGTGAACAGGGTGGCTATATCATTTAATTTAGTAAGATGTGCCACAACAGTTTCAGATTCATAGCCATGAAAAGGATCAGATTCAACTAAAGTAATTATATCAGGATCAACAGAGAATTCATAATCCTTATCAGTAACACAGATAGGTGAAGTAGCAAAAGCAGGGTCAGATTTCATCCTAGCATTTAGAGATTGCTTATTCCATTTAGCTAATAACCTTTTGAGTTCATATCTATCTTTGCAAGCTAAAATAGCTAAAGAAGCTTCTTGATCAAATAAATAACCCTCAGGAATAACAAGTGATTCTTCATCATCACTTTCATCATCATAATCAGATTCAATATTTTCAATCTCTCTAGCCCTAGCAAGTCGTTCCTCGAGAAAATCACCAAGTGGCACAGTAGTATCAAGCATAGAAGTAGTTTCATAATAAGTATCATGTATAGCAGAAGTAGCATCATCAATAACATGCGACATATCAGAACGAATAGCAGAAGCAGGTTTAGGTGTCGCAAGCTTACTCATAACAGAAGGTGAATCAAGTGCAGAGCTAGATGGCAGTTCCTTACCTCCCCTCGTAGTTGAGGGATAAATTGATGTCTTAGCGTCTTTCAAATTCTTCATAGTGTCCAGCAGATATAAATCCCAAGTGACTCAAAGAATAGAGCTATGCTCCCCGGAAACGGCGCCAGAAATTAGTCTTGACAACCCACAAGTATAGGGGATCACAACAAATTTCGAGGGTAGAGTATTCAACCCAAATTTATTGATTCGACACAAGGGGAGCCAAAGAATATTCTCAAGTATTAGCAGCTGAGTTGTCAATTCAACCACACCTGGAAACTTAGTATCTGCAGCAAAGTGTTTAGTAGCAAAGTAATATGATAGTGATGGTAACGGTAACAAAAGAGTAATGAAAGCAAAGTAATGTTTTTGGTATTTTGTAGTGATTGTAACAATAGCAACGGGAAAGTAAATAAGCGTAAACCGGTATATGGAAAACTCATAGGCATCGGATCAATGATGGATAATTATGCCGGATGCGGTTCATCATGTAACAGTCATAACACAGGGTTACACAGAACTAGCTCCAATTCATCAATGTAATGTAGGCATGTATTCCGAATATAGTCATACGTGCTTATGGAAAAGAACTTGCATGACATCTTTTGTCCTACCCTCCCGTGGCAGCGGGGTCCTAATGGAAACTAAGGGATATTAAGGCCTCCTTTTAATAGAGAACCGGAACAAAGCATTAGCACATAGTGAATACATGAACTCCTCAAACTATGGTCATCACCGGTAAGTATCCCGATTATTGTCACTTCGGGGTTAACGGATCATAACACATAATAGGTGACTATAGACTTGCAAGATATGATCAAGAACACTCATATATTGATGAAAACATAATAGGTTCAGATCTGAAATCATGGCACTCGGGCCCAAGTGACAGGCATTAAGCATAGCAAAGTCATAGCAACATCAATCTCAGAACATAGTGGATACTAGGGATCAAACCCTAACAAAACTAACTCGATTACATGATAAATCTCATCCAACCCATCACCGTCCAACAAGCCTATGATGGAATTACTCACGCACGGCGGTGAGCATCATGAAATTGGTGATGGAGGATGGTTGATGATGATGACAAGGAATCCCCCTCTCCGGAGCCCCGAACGGACTCTAGATCAGCCCTACTGAGAGGTTTTAGGGCTTGGCGGCGGCTCCGTATCGTAAAACGCGATGAATTCTTCTCTCCTATTTTTTTCTCCCCGAAAGCAAATATATAGAGTTGGAGTCGGGAGGTCTCTAGGGGGGCCCACGAGGTAGGGGGGCGCGCCCTAGGGGGGCGTGCCCCCACCCTCGTGGATAGGGTGTGGGCCCTCTGGTCTTCATCTTTGGTGAGGATATTTTATTATTTATTGTAAGATATTTCGTGGAGTTTCAGGTCATTCCGAGAACTTTTGTTTTCTGCACATAAAACAACATCATGTCAATTCTGCTAAAAACAGCGTCAGTCCGAGTTAGTTCCATTCAAATCATACAAGTTAGAGTCCAAAACAAGGGCAAAAGTGTTTGAAAAAGTAGATACGACGGAGATGTATCAAGGGCCGCCCCCTCCCAATTCGGATTGGTCTTGGGGGGCGCCTCCTCCTCTCTCCCACTAAGGCCCAATAAGGCCCATACACTCCCCGGGGGGTTCCGGTAACCTCCCGGTACTTGGTAAATGCCCGAACTCACCCGGAACTATTCCGATGTCCAAACATAGTCATCCAACATTTCAATCTTTATGTATTGACCATTTCGAGACTCCTCGTCATGTCCGTGATCATATCCGGGACTCCGAACTACCTTCGGTACATCAAAACACATAAACTCATAATATCGATCATCACCGAACGTTAAGCGTGCGGACCCTACGAGTTCGAGAACTATGTAGACATGACCGAGACTCATCTCCAGTCAATAACCAATAGCGGAACCTGGATGCTCATATTGGTTCCTACATATTCTACGAAGATCTTTATCGGTCAAACCGCATAACAACATACGTTGTTCCCTTTGTCATCAGTATGTTACTTGCCCGAGATTCGATCGTCGGTATCATCATACCTAGTTCAATCTTGTTTCCGGCAAGTGTATTTACTCTTTCCCTAATTCTACATCCCATAACTAACTCATTAGTTACATTGCTTGCAAGTCTTATAGTGATGTACATTATCGAGAGGGCCCAGAGATACCTCTCCGATACTCGGAGTGACAAATCCTAATCTCGATATATGCCAACTCAACAAACACCAACAAAGACACCTGTAGAGCATCTTTATAGTCACCCAGTTACATTGTGACATTTGATAGCACATTAAGTGTTTCTCCGGTATTCGGGAGTTGCATAATCTCATAGTCATAGGAACATGTATAAGTTATGGAGAAAGCAATAGCGGTAAACTAAACGATCATCGTGCTATGCTAACGGATGGGTTAAGTCAATCACATCATTCTCTAATGATGTGATCCCGTTTATCAAATGACAACTCTTTGTCTATGGCTAGGAAACTTAACCATCTTTGATCAACGAGCTAGTCAAGTAGAGGCATACTAGTGACATTCTGTTTGTCTATGTATTCACACATGTACTAAGTTTCCGGTACAATTCTAGCATGAATAATAAACATTTATCATGATATAAGGAAATATAAATAACAACTTTATTATTGCCTCTAGGGCATATTTGCTTCACCAAGTTCCTTCTTCATACCATGTAAATTAAACAATACAGAGCAAGTGATCTTCTTTTGCACTGCACGTATGCTTCTGTTCTTGATCCGTAATCCAGTTGTGTCGTGAACCTACCCACTATAGCACAATGTCATATTCTGCAATGTCTTTACTAAGAACAATGTCATATAATTCTACTATTATTTAAACCGTCTCTTTATTTGCCAATCTGAAATGGGATAAATTGACAGCACACTAACCGTTGATACTTATGAGTTCTTGATCTATAATCCAGTGGTGTCGTGAAGCTACCAGCTCCTTCACAATGTCATTTCCTGCCATGTCTTGACCTGAACAATACCATATTGTGTTAATGCTATTTTAAACTATGTCACTTTATTAGTCAGTAAGAAATGTGATGAATTATCGGCACTCATACTTATATGTGCAAAACCTGTCATCTGTCTGCTTGTTTATCTTTCAGAGTGAGGAGGATATAAGTGTCAAACAAGCATACTCTCAGCTTCTTGCACTGCAGCTCCCGAGCAGGGCTAACCTTTCTTGAACTCTATTGAAGTGCTGATGGTTTTGTATATTATTTCGTTGGCGTGTTTATTTGCACTGGTGGCGATCTTTGATGCCTAGTGTATGTAATCTGATGTCTGCTTGTGCTTTATTATCATAGTGGCGAACTTTGATGCCGAGTGGATGTAATATGACATAATTTCTTTATTGTATAGTCTAGGTTTTTTCTTATTCAGGGTGCTGCAGTTATTTTACTGTATATATATATCCTGTCTTCGCAGTAAACCGGCCAAACCGTAAAATTACGGTACATAATCGGGCCGTCATGCAAATCACCATGTATGATCCGCATCATGGGCCCAGTCATCTTGGTCCGTTAACAGGCCTAAATGTAAACTGGCCCACAAGTAGATTCGGGCCTTTAATAGGCCGAGTAAACCGCCGGCCCTATTTTCGTAAGAAAACTCAATGGGCTTTTAGGAGGCTGAAAAGTAGGTTGGGCCTGAAACATGCCGAACAGCTCACGGTCTAGCAGTAGGCCGAGATAGACCCCGACCCATGATTGTGCCAATCACATCACGAGCCGTTAACAGGCCAAAATTGTCTTGGTCTGTAACATCCCAAATTTTCAATTTGGAATGTTATACACTAGATCATCATGCATATCATATTTCTTGCATTTTGGTTGATCCTAGAAATTTCACGCAACTCAAGGACCTCCGGAGAGAGTTGGAGATTTCGTTATTTTCATATTTGAGTTCTCTCAAATTTTGAAAAGAGGATCATTTGATTTATTTATTTCATCTTCAATAATTTTTCCGATATCAAATATATAAGAGAGGGAATAATATGACTTTCCCAAAATTGAGGAAAAATGAAGATTTAATAAATAGATCAATTTTTGGTTTTGTCGGAGTTTTATTTGCATTTTATTTGGATAGGAAAAAATGCGCGTTTTCGAAAATTGCATTTTAGGTCCGGAGTAAAGTTCATTTTGTTCGACTCATTTTTAGAAGTCGGGGAAAATTTACTTTAGATTTTTTGGAGTTCGTTTAGTTTGTTTTTTCTGTGTTTTTCTGCGTACGGAACCAGTTAAAAAAAACTTTCCAGCAGGCCAGCCGGGCCAAGGCCCAGCCAGCCGGCCAAGCCCCAGCCTCCCGTGCGCCGCGCGCCTGGCGCAGGTGCCAGCTAGGCCGCCGCCTCTTGCCTCTTAGCCGAATCCTAGTAGGATTCTTAGCCCCCTTTCCTTTGTTTCGTTTTCCTATTCCTACTCTATTTCTTGTCCCCTACCCCAAGAAACCCCCTCCCCTCACCTATATAAATACCCCCACACCCCCCTCTCCTCAGATCAAATCAAACCCCAAGCCCCTCTCCTCCTAAGCTGCAGCAAGCAGCAGCGCGCAGCCCCAAGCCGCCGCCGCCGCCATAGCCGTGCCGCCCCGCGCCCAAGCCGCCGCCGCCGCCCTTAGCCGCCACCGATGGAGCCGGCTCGCCGGAACGTCGCCGAGGTTGCCCCACGTCACTTTTCCTCGGATCGTTTTCTTCTAATCATTCCGATTCTTTTCTTCTCTTCCGATTCGTTTTCTTTCCAGTTCTTTTCTAAACCGTTCCGGTTTCTAGATCAGTTTTTCATTCGGTTTTCTTCTCCAAAACCCTAGATCGGATTCGTTTTATTTTCCGATTTAGTTGCCTTTGGATCGTTCGCCGGACCGTTCGTCCTAACGAACGTGATCACCGGATTCTTCTAGGTTAACGAACGTCCGTTCGTTTAACTGTTCTTCGTTTTCTTTCTCGTCGGATTTATTCCGCGTCTTTTCCGCGATCGCGATCTCACATCCGATCTTCGTTCTAGTCTTTCTTCCCGCTCGTTTATCGGAATCAGGTGATTCAAGCGCCTGGAGTTTCGTTTCAAAACCGCCGTTCCGTCTAATCAACTTAAACAAGTTTTTGCCTGGTAAAATTTGACCTAGATTCAACTTGCTAGAACCGAGTTGTTTTCTTCCGCCGTTTGTTTTTCCGTTTCTTTGTTCGGTTCGTTCTTTCTTTGCAACCGGAGTTCTTAAGTTGAACTATCTGGTTCGTTCTTTTGTTCGAGTTTTACCTGTGCATTAGATGAGTACTTATTGTATGCTTGTTGTTCGTCTGTGATAGATTACCCGGATTGCGCCGCTTGTTACTTTGAAACCCTATGTCTCGCGGATCATCAGCAAGGCAAGTAACACTTTGATCATACCTTTTCTACAACCCATGTTTTATTGCATTAGATCAATCCTCGCACATTGCATGATTAGGATCTAATTAAATTGTGGGATGGGAAGTAGATGAGGTAGTACCTATTACCTGTATTATTATGAAACCTTTGGGAGTTACTTCTGCGTTTGCTTATTATGCCATGCTATGCTAGTAGACGTGGATTGGGTGAGTGATATCCATGACAGATGTGAGTTGATAATTTTAATGGTTTATCTAAGGTGGCAACTTAAACACACATCTGGGTGGATTGAGGCACCTGATGTCTATCAGGACTTGCCTGTTTTTTTTGGACCGCCACCCAGGCTCAAAGGGATCATAAGATCTTTCATGCTAGAAACTTCCGTGTGCAGCCACATGCTACTATGGGCTCTGGCATAGTTGACTAAGTCGTGCGAACTCTTACGGGGTGGACTAGCAGATGTAGGGGTTGTAGGTGGTACGGTCTACCCCACATGTAAGGTGCTAGCGCTTCTGAAAGACTATGTCCCGATCATCCGTTTCTCAAACACCATGTAGTGCGAGAAAACAAACGGAGGAGATCAAGTCATGTGGGGGAAAGTGCGCAAACCTCTGCAGAGTGTACAAACTAATCATGATTAGCCGTGTCCCCGGTTATGGACAATTTGAGTATCAAGTACTTGAATATCATGTGAATCTCAACATGTTACCTCTAATTAATGTTGTTGGGTTTTAATTGTTCACTTAATTGGGATCGGAATGCTGTCAACCATTCTCGATGTTTCACAACCACCATGATAGTTAAATAAATTTATTCCTTTGCAGTAGGGAAAAACTGGCTTTACGCAAAACAGTAACCATAGAGCTTTCCACCAGCCATATATGCATATAGTATAGCTGTTTCATTCCATTACTCTCTATGTGTTACATTGCCAGCATATTCCATGTGCTGACCCGTTTTCGGGCTGCAACTTCTCATATTGCAGACTTTTCAGACGACGAGTAAGGTGCTTTTAGGTCGTGGTTCTATACTCAGTGATGCCGCTGGAGTTGATGGACCCATTTATCTTCCAAGTCTTCCGCTGTTACTGACACTAGATGGCCTTAAGCCATATTTATTGTAATAAGTTCTCTTTGAGACAACGATGTAATAAGTGTGTGATTGCCACTCTGCTATAAATCCTTCGCTGTACTGTGTGGTGTCAGCATTACTGATCCAGGGATGACACCGGAGCATAGTAGGCTTGATCCATTCGGGTCGGGTCGCCACAGAGATGGTATCAGAGCACACGCTGACTGTAGGACACGACCACTAAGTTAAAGCCATAGATCACCATTCTCTTCTCATTTTCTAACTCCTCATCTTTTCTACTCTTTTAGGATGACGAACGCGAAGATTAAGTACGCTCAACCGGATGAAGGCACACCTTTTGGATTTCACCTGAAGGAAGTCACCAAGTACCTGAACATTGGATTACCAAGCTTCACGGGAACCTTCAACGCCACTCTGCCTGAAGAGGAGCGCTGGAAGATTCAAGCTCATGTTCCGGGAAGGACATTCGCACCAATCACGAAGCCCATAGATAGCGTTTTCAATGCACCAACCTGGAGTCTGGGAAGGAGCATGGCAGCTCATATCACCATAGGACGCATTGGAGAAGTTT
This sequence comes from Triticum aestivum, assembly GCF_018294505.1. Lineage (NCBI taxonomy): Eukaryota > Viridiplantae > Streptophyta > Magnoliopsida > Poales > Poaceae > Triticum > Triticum aestivum. The sequence goes on from NC_057809.1 coordinate 203,115,763, forward strand.
ATCAAGAGACCTCAAGGACACTATCTACCAGATTTGCGGACGCCGAGATGAACAATGGGAGTTAGTCAGCACCAAGAAGGATAGATCCATTGCATCATTCATCCAGGAGTTAAACCAGCACATTCGACGCCACGAGAACCAGATGTGCAATGATATGATAGAGTTGAAGAATGCGAAGGCAAGGATCATCGAGCTAGAAGGAGAACTGAAGTCTACACGCAAGGACTACATGGACGAGATCGTAGCTCTAGCAAGACACAATGGCGATCTTAAGCAGGAGATTGAAGAACTCAAGAGGAAGTTAGCATCCAGGAGGAAGACGAGTACGTCGCATGTCCGGACAACTACATCATCATCGACGACACCGATTCGGATCCAAGTGAACCCGACTTTGAAGACGAAGCTGGAGCAGATATCATGGAGTCTTCCACCGGTTCAAATTTCTAGATGACCACCAGATAGTAGTAGTATTCCCCCATGTAAACATTATAGTCGAGCACTTTTGCGATAGTTTAGACCGTTTGTAAGCCCTTGTTTGATTGATTGAAGTGATTTTGTGTGCATTTGCTCATGTGCATTGGGGTAGTGTTTTCCCTTTAGACCTCCCTCTATTCTTAATTCTCGTCTTTTCTAAACCCTTAGATGCCTCCGAGACGTGACAATGGATTCCCACCGGAGCTCACTCAGTTGATCTAGCAACAGAATCAATTGATGCAGATGTTAGTCCAGAACCAGCAGAACAACAACCCACCACCACCACCTGTTGACCACTTAGCCCGTTTCCTTAGGCTGAATCCGCCGGTGTTTTCCAGTAGCACCGAGCCGATAGTAGCAGACGATTGGCTCCGCAAGATAGGAAGGGAGTTGACCACTGCAGGATGCACGGATGGTGAGAAAGTGAAGTTTGCCGCTCACCAGCTTGACGGACCCGCGGCAGCATGGTGGGAGAATTTCACAGCCACTTACCCAGTTGACACTGTCAAGTGGGATCAGTTTCAGCAAGCTTTCCGCACCGCCCATGTTTCAGCAGGAGCTATGGCCATGAAGAAGCGTGATTTTCGCAGCTTACGCCAAGGAGGAAGGACAGTTGGCCAGTACGTTGACGATTTCAGCAAGTTAGCACGTTATGCCCCAGATGACGTTGCTACGGATGCAACTAAGCAGGAGAAGTTTTTGGAAGGACTAAATGATGAACTAAGCATGAAGTTGATGGTAGCGAGTTTCAACAACTACCAGGAGTTGGTAGATCGTGCCATCATGATTGAAGGGAAGCAACAGCAGATTGAGAACCGTAAGAGGAAGTATGGACAGGGGAAGTATAACTCTGGAGCCCAGCAGAAGCCCCGTTTTACCCCTAAACTGAGATTTCAGTTTCAGCACACCCATGGAGGAGGTAGCTCGCACAACCATAATGGCCACAAGAATGCTAATGGGAATGGAGGAAGCAACGGCCAAAACCGGACCATCCCATCGACCCCAACCAAGAGAGATCTGAGTCAAGTCACCTGTTTCAAGTGTTCCAAGACCGGACATTATGCCAATGAATGTCCCGAAGGCCAGAATGGAAATGGCAATGGAAGCTCTGGGAAGAAGCCGAACCCTTTCAATAGAGGATAGGTGAACCACGTTAATGTGGAGGAGGTTGAAGATCAGCCCGATGCAGTAATTGGTAAGTTTTTGGTTAAGTCATTTACTGCACTCATTCTTTTTGATACTGGTGCATCGCATTCATACATATCCAGGGGATTTGTGGATAAGTATAACCTACCAACCCAAGCCCTTAGGTCACCCATGTTAGTAAGCTCACCAGGAGCGGAGTTTATGGCTAGACGATGGTGTGATCGGTTACCATTAAGGATTGGTAACTATGGTTTTCCCTCAGACCTAATAGTCTTGGAATCTCAAGGACTGGATGTGATATTAGGCATGGATTGGTTATCAAAGTATAAAGGGAATATTGAGTGTGCTAGTAAGTCAATTTTGCTTACCACACCAGAAGGGAGAAGGATCAAGTATGTATCCCGGCATGTACCAAAAAGGACACAAGTGAATTGCCTAACAGGAGTTGTGCAGGAGGAAGTACCAGTGGTAAAGGATTTTCCTGATGTATTTCCAGAAGAGTTACCAGGCATGCCACCGGATAGAGACATTGAGTTTTTGATTGAGTTGTTGCCAGGTACAGGCCCAATATCGAAGCGACCATACCGGATGCCAGCAAAGGATTTGGTAGAAATTAAGAATCGGATTAAGGAGTTATTGGATAAAGGTTACATTCGCCCAAGTTCTTCGCCTTGGGGATCACCCGTACTTCTAGTGGAAAAGAAGGATGGATCATTAAGGATGGTTGTAGATTATCGGGGATTGAATGGAGTAACCATCAAGAATAAGTACCCATTGCCAATGATCAACGATCTGTTTGATCGGTTGCAAGGAGCTAAAGTGTTTTCCAAGATCGATTTGCGATCAGGGTACCATCAATTGAAGATTCGAGAGCAGGACATACCTAAGACAGCATTCACCACGAGATATGGACTGTATGAGTATACCGTTATGTCATTTGGATTGACTAACGCACCTGCCTATTTTGTGAACCTGATGAACAAAGTGTTTATGGAGTTTTTGGATAAGTTCGTCGTAGTGTTCATTGATGACATCCTAGGTTATTCAAAGAATGAAGAGGAGCATAAGGAACATTTGTGTTTGGTTTTGGAGAAACTAAGGGAACATCAGTTATATGCCAAATTCAGCAAATGCGAGTTTTGGTTGAAGGAAGTTGGATTCCTCGGACACGTTATATCTGGAGAAGGTATAGCAGTTGACCCCACAAAGGTTGAGACCGTAACCGAATGGGAAGCACCAACAAAAGTTGGAGAGATCTGGAGTTTTCTTGGACTCGCAGGATACTACCGGAGATTCATTGAGAACTTTTCAAAGATTGCAAAGCCTATGACTGAATTGTTGAAGAAGGATACTAAGTTCAAATGGACTGAGGAGTGTGAGGCTAGTTTCCAGGAATTGAAGAAACGCTTGGTTACCTCACCAGTATTGATTTTGCCAGATCAGACCAAGGATTATGAGGTGTATTGCGACGCTTCACGTCGAGGACTTGGAGTAGTGCTTATGCAGGAAGGGAGAGTTGTTTCGTATGCTTCACGACAGCTGAAGCCTCATGAGTTGAATTATGCCACGCATGATTTGGAGTTAGCAGCCGTAGTGCATGCATTGAAGACGTGGAGACATTTCCTCATTGGAAATCATTGTGAGGTGTACACGGATCACAAGAGTTTGAAGTACATTTTCACGCAGAAGGAGTTGAACCTCAGACAAAGGAGATGGTTGGAGCTCATCAAGGATTATGACATGAGATTGCATTACCATCCCAGAAAAGCTAATGTAGTAGCTGACGCATTGAGCCGTAAGAGACATGTCAATACTCTAATGATGGGGAAAATACCCAAGGAGTTAGCAGAAAACCTTCGTGAACTAAGTTTGGAAATAGTTCCGAGAGGCTATGTAGCAGCATTGGAGATTCAGTCAACATTGATGGATAAAATCAGAGGAGCACAGAAATCTGACAAGGAGATTGCTGCTATAAAAGAGAAATTGAGCGAAGGAAAAGCAAAGGGATTTCGTGAGGATGAGCACGATACCCTATGGTTTGAGGACCGTGTTTATGTGCCCAATGACCCGGAGATCAGGAAGTTGATTTTGCAAGAGGCACATGATTCACCGTATTCGATTCACCCAGGGATACCAAGATGTATTTGGATTTGAAGGAAACATTCTGGTGGACCGGAATGAAGAAGGATATTGCAGCATATGTAGCCGTTTGTGACGTATGTCAGAGAGTAAAGGCAGAGCATCAGAAGCCAGCAGGATTGTTACAACCATTGCCGATACCCGAATGGAAGTGGGATAAGATAGGCATGGATTTTATCACAGGACTACCCAGGACAAAAGCAGGCTATGACTCGATATGGGTAGTAGTTGATCGTTTGACAAAGGTAGCACATTTTATTCCAGTTAAGACCACTTACACCAGTGCTAAGTTGGCAAAGATATACATGACTAGGATCATTTGTTTGCATGAAGTTCCGAGGAGTATCGTATCAGATAGAGGAACCCAATTTACCTCAAAGTTTTGGAATCAGTTGCATGAAACTTTAGGAACCAGACTAGAGTTCGGCACAACTTTTCATCCACAGACAGATGGACAGACCGAGAGAGTCAATCAGATATTGGAAGATATGCTGAGAGCTTGTGCACTAGATTATGGATCTAGCTGGGACAATAACTTGCCATATGCGGAGTTTTCCTACAACAATAGTTACCAAACCAGTTTGAAGATGGCACCTTACGAAGCTTTATACGGAAGGAGGTGCAGGACACCGTTGTCATGGGACGAAGTTGGAGACCGTCAATTCTTTGGACCAGATTTGATTAAGGAGTCTGACCAGAGAGTTAAGTTGATTCGCGATAGGCTCAAGGTAGCCCAGTCCAGGCAGAAGAGCTACGCAGATTCTAAACGCAAGGAGACAATTTACGGAACTGGAGACAGAGTTTATCTCCGAGTATCCTCACTTCGAGGAGTTAAGCGCTTTGGAGTTAAGGGAAAATTAGCACCGCGTTTCGTTGGACCGTATAAGATCTTGAAACGTATGGGAGAAGTCGCTTATAAGTTGGAATTACCAGAGGGACTGTCAGGAGTTCATGACGTATTCCATGTGTCTCAGCTGAAGAAATGTCATGCCGAGATGGCGGAGATACCGCTAAGAGATACCGTGCCACTCGAAGCGATTCAGTTGAAGGACGACTTAACGTATGAGGAGAAGCCAGTCAAAATTCTCGATTATGCCAGCAGAGTTACTCGCACCAAGGTTATCAAGTTTTGCAAAGTTCAGTGGAACCACCATTCAGAGGATGAAGCCACCTGGGAGAGAGAAGAAGATTTGCTCAAGGACCACCCTCACCTATTTTCTAGCCAACCCGAATCTCGAGGGCGAGATTCATCTTAAGGGGGGTAGGTTTGTAACATCCCAAATTTTCAATTTGGAATGTTATACACTAGATCATCATGCATATCATATTTCTTGCATTTTGGTTGATCCTAGAAATTTCACGCAACTCAAGGACCTCCGGAGAGAGTTGGAGATTTCGTTATTTTCATATTTGAGTTCTCTCAAATTTTGAAAAGAGGATCATTTGATTTATTTATTTCATCTTCAATAATTTTTCCGATATCAAATATATAAGAGAGGGAATAATATGACTTTCCCAAAATTGAGGAAAAATGAAGATTTCATAAATAGATCAATTTTTGGTTTTGCCGGAGTTTTATTTGCATTTTATTTGGATAGGGAAAATGCGCGTTTTCGAAAATTGCATTTTAGGTCAGGAGTAAAGTTCATTTTGTTCGACTCATTTCTAGGAGTCGGGGAAAATTTACTTTAGATTTTTTGGAGTTCGTTTAGTTTGTTTTTTCTGTGTTTTTCTGCGCGCGGAACCAGCTAAAAAAAACTTTCCAGCAGGCCAGCCGGGCCAAGGCCCAGCCAGCCGGCCAAGCCCCAGCCTCCCGTGCGCCGCGCGCCTGGCGCAGGAGCCAGCCAGGCCGCCGCCTCTTGCCTCTTAGCCGAATCCTAGTAGGATTCTTAGCCCCCTTTCCTTTGTTTCGTTTTCCTATTCCTACTCTATTTCTTGTCCCCTACCCCAAGAAACCCCCTCCCCTCACCTATATAAATACCCCCACACCCCCCCTCTCCTCACATCAAATCAAACCCCAAGGCCCTCTCCTCCTAAGCCGCAGCAAGCAGCAGCGCGCAGCCCCAAGCCGCCGCTGCCGCCATAGCCGCCCCGCCCCGCGCCCAAGCCGCCGCCGCCCTTAGCCGCCGCCGCCGGAGCCCGCTCGCCGGAACCTCGCCGAGGTTGCCCCGCGTCACTTTTCCTCGGATCGTTTTCTTCTAATCGTTCCGATTTTTTCTTCTCTTCCGATTCATTTTCTTTCCGGTTCTTTTCTAAACCGTTCCGGTTTCTAGATCGGTTTTTCGTTCGGTTTTCTTCTCCGAAACCCTAGATCGGATTCGTTTTCTTTTCTGATTTAGTTGCCTTTGGATCGTTCGCTGGACCGTTTGTCCTAACGAACGTGATCACCGGATTCTTCTAGGTTAACGAACGTCCGTTCTTTTAACCGTTCTTCGTTTTCTTTCTCATCGAATTTATTCCGCGTCTTTTCCACGATCGCGATCTCAGATCCGATCTTCGTTCTAGTCTTTCTTCCCGCTTGTTTATCGGAATCAGGTGATTCAAGCGCCTGGAGTTTCGTTTCGAAACCGCCGTTCCATCTAATCAACTTAAACAAGTTTTTGCCCGGTAAAATTTGACCTAGATTCAACTTGCTAGAACCGAGTTGTTTTCTTCCGCCGTTTGTTTTTCCGTTTCTTTGTTCGGTTCGTTCTTTCTTTGCAACCGGAGTTCTTAAGTTGAACTATCTCGTTCGTTCTTTTGTTCGAGTTTTACCTGTGCATTAGATGAGTACTTATTGTATGCTTGTTGTTTGTCTGCGATAGATTACCCGGATTGCGTCGCTTGTTACTTCGAAACCCTAGGTCTCGCGGATCATCAGCAAGGCAAGTAACACTTTGATCATACCTTTTCTACAACCCATGTTTTATTCCATTAGATCAATCCTCGCACATTCCATGATTAGGATCTAATTAAATTGTGGGATGGGAAGTAGATGAGGTAGTACCTATTACCTGTATTATTATGAAACCTTTGGGAGTTACTTCTACGTTTTCTTATTATGCCATGCTATGCTAGTAGACGTGGATTGGGTGAGTGATATCCATGACAGATGTGAGTTGATAATTTTAATGGTTTATCTAAGGTGGCAACTTAAACACACATCTGGGTGGACTGAGGCACCTGATGTCTATCAGGACTTGCCTGTTTTTTTTTTCGGACCGCCACCCAGGCTCAAATGGATCATAAGATCTTTCATGCTAGAAACTTCCGTGTGCAGCCACATGCTACTATGGGCTCTGGCATAGTTGACTAAGTCGTGCGAACTCTTACGGGGTGGACTAGCAGATGTAGGGGTTGTAGGTGGTACGGTCTACCCCACATGTAAGGTGCTAGCGCTTCTGAAAGACTATGTCCCGATCATCCGTTTCTCAAACACCATGTAGTGCGAGAAAACAAACGGAGGCGATCGAGTCATGTGGGGAAAAGTGCGCAAACCTCTGCAGAGTGTACAAACTAATCATGATTAGCCGTGTCCCCGGTTATGGACAATTTGAGTATCTAGTACTTGAATATCATGTGAATCTCAACATGTTACCTCTAATTAATGTTGTTGGGTTTTAATTGTTCACTTAATTGGGATCAGAATGCTGTCAACCATTCTCGATGTTTCACAACCACCATGATAGTTAAATAAATTTATTCCTTTGCAGTAGGGAAAAACTGGCTTTACGCAAAACAATAACCATAGAGCTTTCCACCAGCCATATATGCATATAGTATAGCTGTTTCATTCCATTACTCTCGATGTGTTACATTGCCAGCATATTCCATGTGCTGACCCGTTTTCGGGATGCAACTTCTCATGTTGCAGACTTTTCAGACGACGAGTAAGGTGCTTTTAGGTCGTGGTTCTATACTCAGTGATGCCGCTGGAGTTGATGGACCCATTTATCTTCCAAGTCTTCCGCTGTTACCAACACTAGATGGCCTTAAGCCATATCTATTGTAATAAGTTCTCTTTGAGACAACGATGTAATAAGTGTGTGATTGCCACTCTGATATAAATCCTTCGCTGTACTGTGTGGTGTCAGCATTACTGATCCATGGATGACACCGGAACACAGTAGGCTTGATCCATTCGGGTCGGGTCGCCACATTGTCCTTGTTTGGCCCAATCAGATTATCGGTTGTGAGCAGGCCGGATGTAAACCGGGCCGTAGTTAGGCCCAACTATATGACGGGCTTTTAACAGACCGAAATAAATATAGGGCTGAAATGTTAAACAGGCCTTTAACATGCCGAAACTAATATCAGGCCTAATTACTAAATGGGCCTTTAGCAAGTGGGCCCAAAAGTATAGCGTCCAGTTGACGGGCCGAATCTGATATGGGCCATAATTTGGCCCAAAGCCTCTTAAAGGGCCGGATCTTATCTGGGCCATGATTTGGCCCAGAACATGGTAGGCTTTTAACGGGCCGGATCTCATATGGGCCTTTATTAGGCCCGAAACATGGCAAGTTGTTAATGGACCGGATCAAATATGGGCCGGCATTTGGCCCAAAACAATGCAGCCTGCGAATGGGTCGGCCCACTAGTGTCCTGAAAATCTTGTGGGCCTTTAGTTGGGCCGAGCCATTATGGTCGGCAAAATCTTGTGGGCCTTTAGCTGGGCCGGCCCATTCTGGTCCACAAAATCTTATGGGCCTTTAGCTGGGCGGACCCATTATGGTCCGCAAAATCTTGTGGGCCTTTAGTTGGGCCGGCCCATTATGGTCCGCAAAATCTTGTGGGACTTTAGTTGGGCCGTCCCATTTAACCTATATGGGCCTCTGTTGGGCCCTGCCACGTGTCGACGTATCATAGGCATGTCTCCTCCAATGGATGGGCGACATCTGGCCCACCGAGGAGCAGACACGTGTTTCCTCCGGCCAATGAGAATTTTACACGCGGAAAATCACCATTGGCCCGGGCTGTTAATGGGTTATCGGATCCAAAACTGGACCCGATAGCTTAACAGCGAGCCATTACGGTGGATGCCACATGTCGGTCACCCTTGATGAAAGCACTTCTATGACGCGCGATTTATCGTCATCGAAGTTGACACTTCCGTGATGATAATTTTGGTAATGTCATGGAACACTTCTATGACAGCACAGGTATGACTATCTTGATTATGTCATAAAAAATCATGGATGTACATGCATGACAGAAAACGTGACCTACTGTGACAAACACGTATCATCACGAAAGTGTATTTTTTTGTAGTGGACGTGGCCCACGAGCATCCACGACATTCTGGCAACCGAAGCCAGGCAAGTGGCATCGTTCGGGTCCGAGACATCGAGCCACACGCCGCTGGGTCCAGGGCGGGGCCGTGCTACCACGGGCGGCGCGGCAACCTCTACGGCGCCCCAGCTGGCACCCGCGCCACGGCCTTCCCAGGCTGCGTGCGATGAGCAACACCGTGACGCCAGAGCTCCCGGGCACCGCCACGGGAAGAGCCATGTGCGCCACCCTTAGGGTTAGAAGTCGGAGCACATCTCGGTCCACACAGCCCTCGCCACCGCCCACGCTAGCAGAAGCGCTGGCGCGCATGCAACTGCTCCTCGACTCCCCCCTGCTGCGGAGAAGCTCTACGAGTGGAGGGCCACCATCTGAAGCCTTGTCAGCTTCGCCAACAAAGATGAGCCGCTCCCAACGGGACCTTCACGCGGCGTTCTGTCGAGCCGGTGCATGCCGACGGTGGGAGGACCGAAGATGCTGCGACCACGCTACACTCTCCTGCCCCACGGCCGCGACAGCAGCCACCGGCTCGTCGGGCCGACGCCTGTGACAACATTTCCACGATGTCGTCCGACCCACGAACTAGCTACGACCAATGCCGAGTTCTTCGAGAGCAAGCTTAGGAAGACGCACGGACTACCATCGAGCAACGGTGGGAGGGGCTCCATCAGTCGGATCGGCGTGCAGGGCCTGATATAGACCACCCAACGCCGGGGGCTCTTGCGACTTGCCTTAAGAGGTGGGTTGTCCGGCCTTTACCCGAGAGCTACGGCAGTTCCAGTGGCCCTCCCACCGCACGTTCAAGCCTGATGTTGGGGAAAAGTACAACGGCAAGACTCACCCATCAGAGTTCCTTAGCATCTACACCATTGCGATGCAAGCTGCCAAGGCTCGCGACGACAAGGTGCTCGCCAACTACTTCCTGTTGGCGCTTAAGCCCAATGTCATGTCATGGTTGATGCACCTGCCAGTGGATTTCATCTCTTCCTGGTCGGATCTGTGCCACGAGTTTGTTGGTGCCTTTACCGGAGGCCACCAAGCTCCTGGCCAGGCAAGTGACTTGCATGTCATCCCCTAGAAGGATGGCGAGTCCTTGCGTAAGTACATACAAAGATTCAGCCGTGTGCAGTACACCATCCCAGATGTTCATCCCGCCGATGTCATCAGTGCGTTCCATCAGAACGTACGCAACCGTAAGATGCATGAAGAGCTGGCAATGAGCAAGGTCAAGGATGTAGCCGAACTTTATGTTCTGGCAGATAGATGTGCTCGGGCTGAGGAAGGAAGGAAGTACCCCGGAGAGGACGTAGGTGCGGAAACCGACTCCACAGACGAAGACGCCGCTGCCCTGACGAAGAAGGGTCGGCGCCGCAACAGGAAGCATAAGGACAAGACTGTACTCGCCGTTGAGGGATCCGGTGACCCCTGCGCCGCCAAGAAGGTCAAGGTTGATGACCCCAGCAAGGAGGTTGCCAGGTGCGTTGCCTGTCGGGCCTTGGCGGACGCCGACAAGCCAGGAGGCTCTGACAAGTAGTACTGCAAGATCCACCGCACTAAGGGCCATGACCTCCAAAACTGCCGACAGGTTGAGCTGCTTGCAGAAAAGCAGAAGGTTGAATATGAAAGGCGGGACAAGGAGAAGGGTCAGGATGGTGCTGAGGGGTCCAGCAAGAAGCATGGCGGCCAAGGAGGTCGCCGCGGGATAATCAACAAGAGAGGCCCGCTCGTGGCCGTGATAAGAAGGAGGAAGATGATGATCATGATGAGGATGATGAGTCCGGCGAGCACGAGTTACCGAAAGCAACAAAGGCCATGTGCGTTGATGGTGGCACCTCGTTGCACACCTCTCATCACCAACTAAAGCAGTAGGCACGAGGGGTCACTGCGGCGGAGCCATCGTTCGATGCCCAGAAGCCACTGAAGTGGTCCCGCACGCCCATCATTTTTGACACCGAGGATCACCCTGATCGCACAACTGCGGTCGGGTGTTTACCGTTGTTGGTTTCACCAACAATACACAACCTCAAGGTGACAAAAGTGTTGATTGATGGTTGGGCCGGTTTGAACTTGATATCGCCCGCTGTGATCAAGAGGCTGCAGATTCCTGATGGAGATCTCGAGGAGACGGGCACATTTCAAGGGGTCAACCCTGGATGGAGCTAGCCAAAAGGCAAATGCCCGTTACGTTTGGGGGCGAGCTGAACTATAGGACGGAGAAGATCGTTTTCGATGTTGTCAGGATCCCCTTGCCATATAATGGGAACCTTGGCCGCCCAGCGCTGGCCAAGCTCATGGCGGCGTCACACTACACCTACAACACATTGAAGATGCCGGGGCCGCTGACCATCATCACCATCCCCTCTGACAAGAAAGATGCGCTCATCTGTGCTGACCAACTCTACCACGAGGCAGCTGCATCAACTGCCGCTAAGGCACTTTCTCCTACCGCACAAGCCCCGAGAAGGAAGAAGGCCGACAAGACCTCTGTCGGCAAGACCCCTTCCGGCGAGACCTCTTCCGGCAAGACCTCTTGCACCCACTCCGTCAAGCGCGCCTCTTCGGAGTGCTGCGCTCCCATTGAGGACATGCCAGAGAGTTCCACTTGCAAGAGCAAGAAGTCCAAAGATGCACCACTAGAAACCAAGAAGGTGTCCGTCAAGGAGGATGGTACGGTCGGGGCTTTCACTATAAGCTCCACCCTCGACAGCAAATAGGAAAGCAGGCCCGTCGCCTTCCTGTGGGCAAATGTCGATGTGTTTGCATGGCAAGCATCCGACATCCCCGGCGTTCCCAGGGAGGTGATTGAGCACCATCTTACTGTCTGTTCTCATGCGCGGCCGTCAAGCAGAAGGTCAGGAAGCAAGCTTTGGAGCGACAAGAGTTCATCATCGAGGAGATTAGGAAGTTGGAGGCGGCAGGCCTGGTTTGAGGAGTGCTCCACCCTACGTGGTTGGCCAATCCAAGTGGTGGTGCGTAAGGCAAATGGGAAATGGAGACTGTGTATTGACTACACAGACGTCAATAAAGCCTGTCCAAAGGATCCTTTCCCTCTGCCATGCATCGACCAGATTGTGGACTCCACTACCAGGTATGACCCGTTGTCATTCCTCGACGCTTATTCAGGATACCACCAGATCTTCATGATGAAGGAAGATGAATAAAAAACCGCGTTCATCACCCCATGTGGTACGTACTGTTTTGTACGAATGCCTTCCGGGTTGAATAGCGCTGGTTCAACATTTTCCTAAGTGGTCCAGATTGGTTTTGAGCCCCATCTACATAGAAATATGGAAGCTTATATGGACGACATAGTGGTCAAAACCAAGGACAGGGCCACACTCGTGCAAGATTTAGAAGAAACATTTGCAAACCTCAAACTCAACCCAGAGAAGTGTGTGTTCGGTGTCCCATCCGGCAAACTCCTTGGGTTCTCTGTGTCTCAACGTGGGATCGAAGAAAATCCCGACAAGATCAAAGAAATTGAGCAGATTGAGGCGCCAAAACGGGTCAAGGACATCCGTAGGCTCGCCGACTACGTTGTTGCCCTGAGTAGGTTCATCTCCAAATCTGCTGAGCGCGCCCTCCTCTTTTTCAAAGTTTTGAAAAAGGCAGGTCTAGTAAAGTGGACTCTGGAGGCAGAGGCGGCGCTGCAAGATTTGAAGAGGTACCTCTCCTCCACGCCAATACTAGTCGCGCCTAAACCACAAGAGTCGTTGCTGCTATACTTAGCAACAACGAATCAAGTGGTCAGTGCTGCGCTGGTGGTGTAGAGGGAACTTGAGGAAGAAGCAGCAGTAGCAGCAGAGCCATCAGATGGCGGGCCGGGGCCCTCCCTGGCAGAGCCTGACACCGGCAAGGCGGAACCCCGACAAGGCAGAGTCCAAGCAGATGGGCGAAGTGGGACAGAAGACGAAGGTGGTGCAGCACCTCGTTTATTTTGTCGGTTCCCTCTTGCAGGGGGCTAGATCAAGGTATTCTAGTATGCAGAAGCTACTTTTCGGCCTCCTCATGGCCTCGAGAATGCCGCGTCACTATTTCCAAGCGCATGAGATCACCGTCGTCACCCGCCTCCCTTTGCAATGGATTTTGCACAACCCAGATGTGACAGGGAGGATTGTGGAGTGGGCATTGTAGCTGTCAAGCTTTGGCCTCAAGTTTGAAAGTACTTCAACAATCAAAAGTCGAGCCTTGGCAGAATTCATAGCAGAATGGACCGCCACGCCCGACGAAGAAGTTGAAGAAACCACCCTTCCCGGCAAGGAGACCTGTCGTGATTGGGTTATGTACTTTGATGGTGCTTTCTCATTGCAAGGTGCTGGTGCCGACGTGTTACTCATCGTGCCCACCGGAGAGCACCTCAAGTACGTAGTCCAGATGCACTTTCCTCGGGAAAAATCAATGAACAACACGACGGAGTACGAGGGATTTCTTGCCGGTCTCAAGATCGCGGCAGACCTTGGAATCAAGAAGGTCATCATCAAGGTGATTCGCAACTCGTCATTAAGCAAGTCAACAAGGATTACCAGAGCCCGCTGATGGAGGCCTACGTGGATGAAGTGAGGAAGTTGGAAGAGTGTTTTGACAGATTGCAAGCAGAGCATGTTCCCTGAGCGTAGAACGGCATTGCTGACAACATGTCGAAGCGCGCTGCCCTGAAGTTGCATGTGGAACCAGGTAACTTTGTGCAATCGTCCGTCGAGCCATCAGCAAGACAGAACAAGCGAAGGAAGGCAGGCCCTGGCAAGTATTTTCTCGCTGAGCTCCTAGGGGCCGTTGGCAAGGACGTTGCTAGCTGCCCCAAGCTTGCTGGAGAGCAGCAACCCCCGCCGGAGCCTCGAGCTCTGATCGTAGAGGCAGCTGCCCTTGCGGCCGAAGATGTGCCTTTAGCCCTTACCGTCGAGCCTAAGGCTCCGACATGGGCACAACACACAGTCCGTTTCCTCCAAATAGGGGAGCTTCCTGAGGAACAAGAAGAAGTAGAGAAAGTAGCCCGTCAGTCCAACATGTACCAGTTTGTGGATGCTGCCCTATACAGAAGGAGACCGAATGACGTGAAGTTGAAGTGCATTCCTCGGGAAGATGGACTGGGGCTATTGGTAGAGATACATGGAGGCATGTGTGGCTCCCACATAGGGTCGAGAGCCTTTGCCGGCAAAGCGTTTCGGCAAGGCTTCTTCTAGCCCACCGCCCTCCGGGATGCAACTACCCTAGTAACCAAGTGTGAAGCATGCTAGTTCCATTCAAAGAAGCTTCATCAACCAGCCCAAGCTCTTCAGAAAATCCCTCTTTCCTGGCCACTTTCGGTCTGGGGGCTCGACATACTGGGCCCCTTTCCTTGTGTTGTCGGGGGCTTTGAGTACTTGTACATCGCAATCCACAAGTTCACAAAGTGGCCGGAAGTGGAACCAGTGAGAAAGGTGACAGCATAGTCAGCCGTCAAGTTCTTCAAGGGACTAGTCTGCCGTTTTGGTGTGCCGAACAGAGTCATCACCGACAACGGCACGCAGTACACGAGCCGCACCTTCATGCAGTATATTCAAGACCTCGACAGCAAGGTTTGTTTCGCTTCTGTTGCTCATCCCAGAAGTAATGGCCAGGCTGAGAGGGGGAATGCCGAAGTGCTGCGAGGCCTCGAGACCAGAACTTTTGACAAGTTGCACAAGTGCGGAAGGCACTGGATTGATGAATTCCCAACGGTTCTTTGGTCAATCAGGACGACACCAAATCAAGCCACTAGCCACACACCCTTTTCCCTGGTATACGGGGCAGAAGCAGTTCTCCCCACGGAACTCATATACGGGTCACCTCGAGTGCTTGCTTATGATGAGCTCGAGCAAGAGCAGTTGCTCCAAGATGATGCGATGCTCCTTGAGGAAGATCATCTTCGGGCTGCTATAGGAGCCGCTCGCTACTAGCAGGCCTTGCGCCGCTATCATAGCTGTAAAGTTCACGCCCGAAGCCTTGAGGAATGCGACCTTGTTCTTCGACGGATTCAATCCGCCAAGAATTCAAAAAAGTTGACGCCGAAGTGGGAAGGACCTTATCTGGTAATATGAGTCACCAGGCCCGGCGTGGTCCGCCTGGAGACGAAAGATGGCATTCCGGTGAGCAATTCCTGGAATATCGAACATCTTCGCAAGTTTTACCCCTAAGTTGCGGTTGCCGAGAGCCCCGGCGACCCCCATTTTGTACTAGCCTTGCCGGCAAGGCATGTAACCCTATGTACAAAGCGAGGTACAGACCCTATGCATAGTCAGGGAAAGAAATCCCTTAGTATGTATAGTTTCCTGTTGATCTCCATGTTTATGTATATACATATATGCATGCTTGTCCAGGATATTGTACTGCTTTTTGATTCCAACAAATATTAGTGGACCGCCAAGGTTCCATGCTCTTTCCCTCTCTCCTTTCCAGCCACAGTAAGGGCGCGCGATCCCGCCAAGGACCCAGCTCCAGCAAGAAGTCGAGAAGACCTCCTGGCATGGCGATCCCCGGCAAACCAAACAGATAAACTTTACCTCTTTCCCATTCGTGTTCGTAACCTATGACTTGTGCATTAGAAAACATCTCCACCCTTCTTTAAAAAACTCGGGTGCTCCCATTCCTGGCCTGAACGCTGCTTCGGTCGGAGTGGTCGTAGTAGCCCTTGTTAAAAGGGGGTGGACGGGGGGCTAGGCCCTTTGTCTATAACCCGGCTGATGTGATTCTCCGGCAGGCGCAGAGGGCACCGGCAGGACAGCTTGCCGGGAGGACTCGTTTATTTACATTAAGGAGGCATTTCGCCTCTGCATGAACGTATGCATGCACGGGTTTCTGGCAAGGCTAGACTTTTTCATTAACATGCTATACGAGTACAGAGGTTACGAGACACAAGCATGGACTCAAGAGATTACATTATCTAGAAATTAAGATTTGGCATGTGCCTACAATTTAAAAGAAAGATAGGTGCCCCATGATCTCCGTTCTTTCCCCTTTCCTCCCAGGTGCGGCAGGTGAAGGAAAAAAGTAAGTGACGGGGAACGCGCCGATGGAGAGCTTGACGAGGAAGACCCGCGGCAGGGCAAATGGACCGAGGGAGGAGGGAAGCGCGGCCAGTCGGTGTCCTCCCTCCTGACGCCCTCATCGCCGCTGTCGCTGTCCTCCTCATCACTCCCGCTCGAGGAGGAGGTTTCGTCGTCAGTGGAGCTCTCCACGCAACACCTTAGGCGACTTCCCAAGTGCTCAAAAACCTTGATGGAGAGCAAGCCGTTCTCCAACAATTTGAAGTGGAGAATGAGCCCCTCCGACAAGCTATGGGCACGGGCGAAGGCTTTCCACCCGCGGCGGAGATACATGACATGAGGGTGGGGAAGTCGACATCGACCTGCATGCTGCCATTCCCGCAGCCCCTCATATGTAGCCTCAAGGCTTGTGGCGGGTCGAGCTCCATCTCCCGAGCGAACGGAGTGGGGAGACGGAGGCGACTGCGCACTGGCTTGTGCAGCCTGATGAAGAATTTGCGGGGCTGGTCTCCGACATGGCCCTCCACTGGGGGAAGAGCTGCTGGGGCAGAGGCGCGGCCGGTGCGCTGCCCCGTCCTCCTCTCCCCCGAGCGCCACGGCGGCCTCGGCCTTGCCCCTCCCTCTTCCTCTCACGGCCAGCTCCGCTGCCACGAGCTCTTGGGGAGGGGAGGGGCACGCTGTCGAGCAGAGACTCTCGTTGCTACCATCGGAGCGCTGGCGCGCCCTCTCGCCATAGCGAAGGGAAGGAAGGAGTCAAGATGGAAGGAGATGGATGTTGGAGGACTGAAGGATGCCATCCCCTTCCCTTCTTATAAAGGGGCGGGGTTGGGGCTCGGCCGCCCCACTTAACCAATCTGGCCGCCAGGGGCGCAGGGAATCGGGACCGACCCGCTGCTCCAGTCAGCGGCGACCCGGTTTCCCGCCTCGCCATTAAGGCACGTGCCCTTCGCGTCTGTCGCCTACCCTCCTTGGGGCATGGGGGACATGTGGCGAGCAGGCCAGAATCGAGAAGACAAGTGAAGCGACTGTTTTCCACCCCATGATCGTGGGGCGCGGGCGCCTTGAAGGCCACGACCCGAGTCCACTTAGTAAATGAGTCGCGCCCCTGCGCTTTCCTCTTTTTATGGGGAAGGCGTGGGACGCCTCTTTACCATTTACCACGATGTGACGCAAGCACACAACAACCGCCCCATGCACGACCCCCACGTCACGCGTTCAATGCGGGTCGTGGGGAAGCGCGACTGGCGAGGGAGTTACTGCGGTAAAACTCTACCATGCGTACCCACGCACCATTCTGGGCCTGGCCCAATAACACTCCGCGCTTATATGTGGCCCAGGCCCGGGGGCTCCTGTCGGTGTACAACAGTAGGGTACCTTTGTGTACCCCTTTACTTGCGCGCGTGTAGTTGCAGCCACATGCCTGCTGCCACGCTTGGCGGGGCTGAGGAAGTGAAGACACAAGACTACTAGTGCAGCGCCAAGCCGAAGCTGCGAGAAGCAGAGGGACGAGGTGGGCTTTCCCTGGCAAGAGCCTTGCCGGAGGAGCTTACGTAGCCCCGGAAAGTGTCTTGCCGGGGCAACTTACCCAACACCAGCAGAGCCACCACCCTTGAGCCTAAGAGTTCCGACACCATCGACAACGTTGGACCAAGAACATACAAGAGTAGATGAGGACCAGAAGACAGAAATCCCCCGGCAAGATCCTTCCCATGGATGCCTGCGAGACCCTGGCAAGGCCCTTGACGGGGATGCCTGCGAGACCCCGGCAAGGCCCTTAACAGGGCCCTGGCAAGACCCTTGCCAGGGACCCTTGCCAGGGACATCTGCGGGGCCGCAGCCAGGCCCCCACCTGCCAAGGCTCCATCGCCGTTCCAATACAGCAGTAAACCTGCCAACAAGGCAGGCACATGCATGGCGACGTGCAGCTTCCAGGCCAACTCAGCAAGCACCTGCATGGTGGCATGGAGATCTTCATGAAGACTCTGCCACCGCACCAACTCAGCAGCCAGCCAGCCAGCATGGCGCGACACACCTAGTCAGCTTGGACGCGCGTCAGAGCGAGACGAGGCGACGACAAATGAGATGAGCTCCCTTCTGTCCCCGATAAAGTGAGAGGGCACGTCGGTGGTGCATTAAATGCGTTTGTCCTACGGTGCCAGGCGATAGACTTGTGTACAGTATGAGCTTTCCACCTCCTGTGTGCCATTGTGGCGACCGCTTTGGCTATAAAAGGAGGCCCGAGGCATACTAGAGAGGGATTCAGACTTTTTGGATCCTGCACGCTTTGTAGCTAGTCCAAGAACACCAGATAAACACAAACCAGCAAGAGTAGGGTATTACTCATCACTTGCAGCCCAAACCTGGATAAATTCACCCGTGTTGATCTTCTAAGCCCGCTCTTTCCACAGCCCCGCGCCCGCCAACTGTAGAAGGGATTCCCCGTGATCCCATAGGTGTCGTTCTCACTGACAATATTCAGATCGGCAAGTCCTCGAGCCGGCAAAGGGGCACGACGGCAGGCAGATCGGGCTACCGGCGACGGCGGATCGATAAAGAGCTCATGGAGGATGACGGGGACACCTTGGCGGCCACCTCGCCAACATCGGGCGAAGAGGCCACGATAAACCTCTTTTGGGCCATTGGCCCTCGAGCTCCCCGACACACATGCAGAGGTTGAGGATAGAGGCACCTAATGTCTACTACATAACTTGTTCTTGTAGACTCGTGTTGGGCCTCCAAGCAACCCTGCAACTTTCCCTCAAGTGGATGACCTAAGGTTTATCAATCCGTAGGAGGCGTAGGATGAAGATGGTCTCTCTCAAACAACCCTGCAACCAAATAACAAAGAGTCTCTTGTGTCCCCAACACACCCAATACAATGGTAAATTGTATAGGTGCACTAGTTCGGCGAAGAGATGGTGATACAATTGGAATGTGGATAGTTGATATAGGTTTTTATAATATGAAAATATAAAAACAGCAAGATAACAAGTGGTAAAAGTGAGCGAAGACGGTATTGCAATGATTGAAAACAAGGCCTAGATTTCATACTTTCACTAGTGCAAGTTCTCTCAACAATGATAACATAATTAGATCATATAACAATCCCTCAAAATGCAACAAAGAGTCACTCCAAAGTCACTAATAGCGGAGAACAAACGAAGAGATTATTGTAGGGTAGGAACCCACCTAAAAGTTATTCTTTCTTATCTGTCTATTGGGCTATTCCTATAAGTGTCACAAACAGCCCTAGAGTTCGTACTAAAATAACACCTCACACATCAATGAAAACCGTAATGTCACCTAGATACTTCAATGTCACCACAAGTATCTCTGGGTTTGATTATACAATATGCATCACAAAATCTCAGATTCATCTATTCAAACCAACACAAAGAACTTCAAAGAGTGCCCCAAATTTTCTACTAGAGAGTCAAGATGAAAACGTGTGCGAACCCCTATGCATAAGCTCACAAGGTCACATAACCCGCAAGTTGATCACCAAAATATACAGCAAGTAGATCACGTGAATATCCCATTGTCACCACAGCTAAGCACATGAAAGAGATCAAGTGTTCTCAAATCCTTAAAGAATCAATCCGATAAGATAACTTCAAAGGGAAAACTCAATCCATACAAGAAGGTAGAGTGGGAGAAATATCATAAGATCCAACTATAATAGCAAAGCTCGCGGTACATCAAGATCATGCCAAATTAAGAACACGAGAGAGAGAGAGGGATATCAAACACATAGCAACTGGTACATACCCCCAGCCCCGAGGGTGAACTACTCCCTCCTCATCATGGAGAGCGTCGGGGTGATGAAGACGTCCACCGGTGATGGTTTCCCCCTCCAGTAGGGTGCCGGAACAGGGTCCCGATTGGTTTTTGGTGGCTACAGAGGCTTGCGGCAGTGGAACTCCCGATCTAGGTTCTGTTCTGGAGGTTTGGGATATATAAGAGGTGTTTGCGTCAAGAACAAGTCAGGGGGGTCCACGAGTCAACCACAAGGTCAGAGGGCACGCCCTAGGGGGTGGGAGAGCCCTCCACCCTTGTGGATGACTCGGGACTCTTCTGGCCCAACTCTTTTGCTTCAGGGGCTTCTTTTGGTCCAAAAATATTCTCCGTAAATTTTCAGGTCAATTGGACTCCGTTTGATATTCCTTTTCTGTAAAACTCAAAAACAAGGAAAAACATAAATTGGCACTGGGCTCTAGGAAAATAGGTTAGTCCCAAAAATCATATAAAATGGCATATAAATGCATATAAAATGTCATAGATAGAAAATATAATAGCATGGAACAATAGAAAATTATAGATACGTTGGAGACGTATCACGAAGCATCTCTGATATGCGCTTCTATCCTTGCGGGACTTCCAAGTTACTGCAGGATAGGACCGCATATTGGGCGCTACAACAGTCGACTTGATCATCGATCTCAAGGTGCGCCATCGAACTGCTTCAACTACTCAAAGGGATCTAAATGGGCCACCAACGATGGAGTTAAATCCAGTAGATCTTGGGTAGGGGGTCTCGATCTGGTAGCCTTGGTGCGGTGGTCACATAGACACATGTTTTACCCAGGTTCGGGCTCTCTTGAAGAGATAATACCCTACGCCGGCTTTGATTGTATTAATTGACGGGGTATAGAGTACAAGTTGGTCTGACGCAAGATCGTGTGTATACGAGAGAGTTGTCGTCTATGGTCTAACCCTTAGGCATATATAGATGCTAGGGTACCTAGGGTTTACATAGGTCAGTTACATCTAAGGATAAACGAGCCGAACACGAAGTCCAAGTCTAAGAGTATGCGCCAAGTCCTCGGGAGATATCCACATTGGTGCTCCTGGACCCCATGAATGTGGCCCACTGGTTGATCATCTTGGGGGTCCTAGGCACGACCCATATGGTTGAGAGCCAACATGGCAAGTACCTGACACGTCTCCAACGCATCTCTAATTTTTGATTGTTTCATGCTATTATATTATCAATCTTAGATGCTTTATATCAATTTATATGCTATTTTATATCATTTTGGGACTAACCTATTAACCCAGTACCAAGTGCCCGTTCCTATTTTTTGCTTGTTTTTGGCTTTTCAAAAAATCAATACCAAACGAAGTCCAAACACGATGAAACTTTACGGTGACTCTTTCTAGACCATAAGGGACCCTAGAAGGTTTGGTAGGAGTCCAAAAGACCTACGAGAGAGCCACCAGATCATAGGGCACACCCCAGGGGGTAGGCATGCCTGATGGCAGCTGGAACTACGTCGATATTTCCCCGGAGAGGGAGGGATGATGTAGCACAATGACGGTAGAGTATTTCCCTCAGTTATGAAACCAAGGTATCGAACCAGTAGGAAAACCAAGAAACACAACGTAAACAGCCCCTGCACACAAATAACAACACCTCGCAACCCGACGTGTTAAAGGGGTTGTCAATCCCTTTCGGGTAACGGCGCCAGAAATTGGTGTGTGACGGTAAAAAGGTTGTAATAGATTGGATAAATAGATCGCAAATAAAATAAAGTGCAGCAAAGTCTTTTTGTATTTTTGGTTTAATAGATCTGAAAATAAAAGCAAGGAAAAAGTAGATCGCAAAGGCAAATATATGAGAAATAAGACCCGGGGGCCGTAGGTTTCACTAGTGGCTTCTCTCAAGAAAAATAGCAAATGTGGGTAAACAAATTACTGTTGGGAAATTGATAGAACTTCAAATAATTATGACGATATCCAGGCAATGATCATTACATAGGCATCACGTCCAAGATTAGTAGACCGACTCCTGCCTGCATCTACTACTATTACTCCACACATCGACCGCTATCCAACATGCATCTATTGCATTAAGTTCATGGAAAAATTGAGTACTTCAATAAGAACGATGACATGATATCGACAAGATCCGTTTATCTATGTGGAGGTAGATATAGATCTCGTCTTTTTATCCTTAGTGGCAATGATACATTCATGTCGGTTCCCTTTCTATCACTGGGATCAAGCACCGTAAGATCGAACCCACTACCGGGCACCTCTTCCCATTTCAAGATGAATAGATTGAGTTGGCCAGACAAAACCCAAATATCGGAGAATAAATACGAGGCTATAAGAGATCATGCATAAGATAGATCAAAGAAACTCAAATACTTTCATGGATATAAAAACATAGATCTGATCATAAACTCAAAGTTCATTAATCCCAACAAATACACCACAAAAGAGTTACGTCATATGGATCTCCAAGAGACCATTGTATTGAGGATCAAGAGAGAGAGAGATGAAGCCATCTAGCTACTAACTACGGACCCGAAGGTCTACAAAGAACTACTCACGCATCATAAGAGAGGCACCAATGGAAGTGGTGAACCCCTCTGTGATGGTGTTTAGATTATATCTGATGATTCTGGACTTTGCGGCGGCTGGATGAATATTTCGTCGACTCCCCTAGGGTTTTGGGAATATTTGGGTATTTATAGAGCAAAGAGGCGGTCCGGGGAGCACCCGAGGTGGGCACAACCCACAGTGGTGTGTCGGGGCCTCCTGGCGCGCCCTGGTGGGTTGTGCCCCCCTCGGGGCACCCCCCCCCAGGTGCAACTAGGGCCCATCTGCTTCCTTTTGACCCATAAAAAGTCATCATAAAGTTTCGTGCCATTTGGACTCCGTTTGATATTGATTACCTGCGATGTAAAAAACATGGAAAAAATAGGAACTGGCACTGGGCACTATGTCAATAGGTTAGTACCAAAAATGATATAAAATGACTATAAAATGATTATAAAACATCCAAGATTGATAATAAAATAGCATGGAACAATAAAAAATTATAGATACGTTGGAGACGTATCAGCATCCCAAGCTTAACTCCTACTCGTCCTCGAGTAGGGAAGTGATAAAAACAAAATTTTTGATGTGGAGTTCTGTTCATCAAGTCATATCATATTCTTTTCTTTATAGCATGGACATTTGGAATTTTATATGATTCAAAGCAATAGTCTAGTTTTGACATAATAATTTAGATACTCAAGCATATCAACAAGCAACCATGTCTTTCAAAATATCAATGCTAAAATAAGTTATCCCTAGCCCATCATGCTCAAACATTGATCCATTCATGAAACACACTCGAGTATTAACTACACCCAAACTTGAGCACGCTCATATTGCATCCTAGTTGGTGCTTTTTATAAGAGAAGATGGAGACTCAAATTTCAAAATAAAAATTGCATAAAGTAAAAGATAGACCCTTCGCAGAGGGGAGTAGGGATTTGTAGAGGTGCCAGAGCTCAAAGCAAAAAATTTAGAGATGAAAACATTTTGGGAGGTGTATCCATCCCACCAACGAAAATGACGTAGAGTTCCAAACACTTTCCATGCTAGATATGCCATAGGCGGTTCCCAAACAGAAAATAAAGTATATTCCTTTTTCCACCATAACTTTAACTTTCCATGGCTAACCGTATCCACGGTGCCATCCATACCAACACTTTCCAAGGAATTTATTATTTGACAACATAAAGTAAATTCATTTTTGTTATTGCATTTCGGGACTGGGCATCCCTAATAGCTTTGCCTTACTCTCGTGCAATGACAAGTGAATAAACACTCCTCTTGAGAATAACACATCTAGCATGGAAAATATTGGCCACCCCTCACCGCTCCGCGAGCGAAACGAACACACAAAAGAGAAGTTTATTTTGAAAATTAGAGATGGCACATGCAAATTTGCTTAGAATGGCAATAGAATACCGCATATAGGTAGATATAGTGGACTCATGTGGCAAACCTGGTTTAAATGATTTTGGATGCACAAGTAGAGGTCATACTTAGTGCAAAATGAAGGCTAGCAAAAGATTGCGAAGCAACCAACCAAGAAACGAATAATCTCACAAGCAAGCATTAAGCATAATTAACACCGAATAATGCACCACAAGTAGGATATAATTTTCATTGCATGACTATTGACTTTCGTGCATGCATAGGGAATCACAAACCTTAAACCAATATTCTTACTAGAACATAATTACTCATCAACATAACCCACATATCACATCATCATATCTCAAAACTATTACTAAGAATCAAGTTTATTTTGTCCAATGATCTTCATGACATTTTCTTTTACTTTATCCTTCTTGGATATCTATCACTTTGGCACTAATTTTCAAGTGTTGCTTTTCATAAGCTCAAGCAAATATAAGTGAAGATCATGAGCATAACAAATTTTCTTTCTCTCAAAATAATTTAAGTGAAGCAAGAGAGAATTTCTTCAAAAATAACAAAGCATGCCATGCTCAAAAAGATATAAGTGAAGCACTAGAGCAAGTCCTAGCTCATAAAAGATTCAAGTGCAGCATAGACAGCAATCCTAATAAGTCATGAAATAATTTTGGCTCTCTCAAAAAGGTGTGTCTAGCAAGGATTGATAACTTAAAACACAAAATAAAACAAGCAAAGACACATATCATACAAGACGCTCCAAGCAAAACACATATCATGTGACGAATAAAAATATAGTCTCGAGTAAAACACCGATAGTTGTTGGAAGAAAGAAGGGATGCCACTCGGGGGCATCCCCAAGCTTAGTTGGTTGCTCATTCTTGGATAATAGCTTGGGATGTCGGGGCATCCCCAAGCTTAGGCTGTCGGATCATGGGTTCCGGCAAAACCCTTGAGGTTCAAACACTGGGGGCACGTGAAGGTTTTCTCCCTATCGATCCATGCCCTAGCTCTCTAAGATCTTGCGGACGAACTCGACGAACTCACAACACAGAAAGACACAAGATTTATACTGGTTCGGGCCACCATTGTGGTGTAATACCCTACTACAATGTGGTGGTGGTGGATTGCCTCTTGGGCTGATGATGAACAGTACAAGGGGAAGAACAGCCTCCTGAGGTTGAGCTGTTCTTGTGCTTGGTGAACTTGTGTGGGTGAGATGCCTCTCGATCTCCCTTTTCTACCGTGGTGGCTAGTTCTACTTATAAGGTGAACAGTACAAGGGGAAGGGAGCCAATAACGGATAATTTGAAGGGAGGCAGCTAGTACAGCTTATCCTGACAAAAGGTGGTCTTCGCTTGCCAAAGGCTCTGGTGGTGACGCCGTCCTGGGCTCCATGGTGACGTCCGTCTTGCCGTCCTTTTGGTCTTTGTCTCGTTGCACCAATATGGCAACCTTGCTTGATGCCTCGGTACTCTGCGCCTCCGCTTGCCCCCTTAGCACCAAAGAGGAAACAAGGACACTGCACGCGCTGGCGCCCGCCTAGCACCCGCCTGGTCTTGATCGTCACGGCTCACGTCATGACGACCTCGCGAGGTTTGCCTTGCCTTGATCTCTCCGCCCCTCGTGAGCCTGCTTGGTGAGGCCGCTCCTGAGGAGGTCTTGCGTCGTCCGCCTCGTGAGGCTTGGCCCCTTGCGAGGGTCTTGAAGGCCTTGTCGATGAAGATGGGCTGTAGAAACCTGCCGGCCCAGCCACGCCGTGGGCTGCAGGCAGCAAGTCTGGGGACCCCCGTTCCCAGAACGCTAACAGTAGCCCCCGGGCCCAAGGTGTGATCGGGCTTGGCTTCGAGGCGAAGCCAAAGGGTCAAGCGTGGAGCACCACGAGCCCCCAAAGCCTGTGGCCTCGGTTGACACGTGGTGGTTTATTGGACGTGGGCATCTCCGCTTCCCCATGCTGCCTTTGAATCCGCCTGGCTATGCGGCGCTCACAACCTACACAATTATTCTCCCATCGCCCACGCCTTGCTTCCACAGTCCTTCTGCGTCCTCGAGACTCTGCTCCTCCTCTCCAATCTGACCTGCACTCCGCATGTTTCATCGCCATGGCGCCAAAGCAGGCAGACAAGGGGAAGACGCCTCTGTCTTCGCCAAGTGCGCCTCCAGCCACTGAGCCTGCAGTCTATCGGTCCTTGGTGCTCAACGACGAGGCCATGGACAAGGTGTGTCCCATGCTCGCCACTAGTTTCAACGAGTGGGGGAGACGGCGGCTTGGCCCGCGTCTCGCGCTTGCATTGCTCGGGCGGTCACCAAGGTCCCAATCATCATTGATGCCCTTTGGGCAGGCCTGATCCCCCCTTTCTCCACCTTCTTCAACGCGGTGCTTGAACATTACCAGATCCATATGCTGCATCTCGACCCCCAATCTGTGACTCTTCTCGCCATCTTCGCCTCCGTGTGTGAAGCCATGGTGGGCATCGCTCCTTCTGTGGCCCTTCTCCGCCATTTCTTCTCGTTGCATCTGACTGATCCCCGACAGAGCTCGGGGTGTGTGCACTTCCAGGCCGTGGCCGCAACGGCGGGCGCGGGGATCGACTTCGAGCTTCCTCCATCCACAAGTGAATTTTGGCCAAGGTTGGTATTTGTCGATGCCGGTGTGCTCAGCCCTCTGCTCCACGCCCCGTTAGCGCCTGCCATTTCCCACTCTGGCTGGGGCCACGAGAGGCTCGCGAGCCCCCGTCTTGCCCCTGTCTGGCTCAGGCTAAGGATGCTGAAGGACCACAGCATGACCGCTCCAATGGTGGTGAGGGAGTTTATCAGGCGCCGGGTTGCTGAGGCGATGCAACACGCGGCTCCCGAGGCTGAAACTCCGGAGGCGTCGGGAGGTCGCGATGAGACGGTGCCCTACTGTTCTCCGCAGCCAGGCACCCCTGAAGTTGTTCTCCCGAGCACTTCTCCGGCTACACCCCATACTGATCGCCACGTTCAGTGCTTCGGTCGGCTTTGCGTGGACTTTGAGGAGCTCCGCAAGAGGAAAGGATCTCCAAGCGGCAGCAGTATCTTTGGGCCGTTGAAGTGACGAAAGTACATCACCGTCGATGAGTAAGTACCTTATCTCGGTGATCTTCTGTGCATCGTCTTCCTTTCCTGATGATTGTCCCCTCAGGACCCTTCTGTCAAGGCCGTGAAATCTCCTGAGAAGCAGCTCCCTCTCGTCCCGTTGCACCCGCCAAGCTCCAATGCTACAGGCTCGGGTGCTGCCCACGGTGTGGGGTCAGTCGTGGGAGTTGGTCCGTCATCAAGGTGCCCCAAGCTTGCGCCTTCGCCGTCCTTTCTTCGCGGCCTTGCTCGGAGCGCAGCAGGCGTGCCAAGGGCTCCTCCCCTGGTCCCGGTCGGTAGCTGCCTGGCCTCGACCCTGGGGTCTTCTTCAAGCAGTGGGCCTTGCTTGGTCCGGGCGTGCTGCGCCGAGCATCGCCCACAGCCCCCGTGGCGGAGGGCGAGATGGGCTGTGTGCTCGAGTTCGAGCGCGGGCGGAGCGTCGTTTGTCATGAGCTCTTCCAGGAGGCGACGAACGCGATGAACCATCTCGGTGAAGAGCTTGAGGGTGTCGACGTGCGCCTTGAGGACGAGGGTCTTCGATTGGTGGAGGAGTGGCACAAGCTGAAAGTGGCCATCAACCTTGGGCGCCACCAGCGCGAGCTAGATAACGTGAAGGCTGAGGCCTCCCTTGCGGCCTCCCATGAGGACTGCTCCCGAGATCTCGAGGAGGCTCGTGAAGCTGACCGCCGCCATGAGGCTGCGGAGATGCGCGCGTGGGAGCTCCCGGCCTGGAGTGCATCCCTTGAGCAGCAAGTGGAGGCGCGCAAAGCCGCCCTCCCGTCGCTGAGGGGGACACCTGCCGAGGAAGATGAGGTCCAGAAGCGCGAGGAGGCGTTGGCTCTGGAAGTCGTAGAGCGCAGCCTCGAGCTTGACAAACTGGAGATGAGGGAGCGTCAAGTTGCCCAAGCGGAGGATGTCGGGGCTCGCGAGGCCAGGGTCCAGGAGGAAGTCGACCATCGAGTGGCCGAGGTTCACGCGGATCTTGAAGGTTGGCACAACCTGAAGCTGAAGCTTGCGGACACCGAGGCAGCGGGCAGGACCGCCGCTCTCAGGCCCAGGTTAGATGAGGTGGAGAGGCGTGAGGAGGCCACGGCTGCCGCCCTGGTTATGGCGCAGGCAGATTTGGCCTCCGCCCGTGCCGAGCTGCTTTCTCTTCGGAAATGGGTTGATGACGCCAAGACTGTCACGCGGCAGAACAGGGAGGAAGTGCTCCAACGGCAGACGCTGGAGTGTGAGCACGCCCCCATGCTTCAGGGCCTCCGGAACAGGGCTAATACAACCCTGGGCTTCATCTGCGACGAGAATGCACCCCCCCCCCACTCGAATGACTACGCTAGTCACCTGACCTTCTTCACCAATGTGGTGACGCACCTGGAAGCCCGGTCTAATAGGGCTCACCAGCTTGTGGAAGAGAGAAGTTGCAGCCTACTTGGTCGCGCGTTCTCCCGCATCTTCAGCCACCTCAGGAACATTGATCTCAACTTTGATTTTGACGCCGTTATTGCTCCCGTGCCGGAAGCCATCCGTGGCAACTTGGCACGATGGGTTGAAGACCACATGGACGCGCTGGTCAGGGCCTTCACTTCTGACGATGATGGGGTTGTGGTGGCGGCGGACGGAGGCGACGTGGTTGATGACGGTGACGTCGACGCCGGCGAAGGTGGAGGCAACACGAACGATGGTGACAGCGACGCCAGCGACGCGTCTGAAGATGACATGGGGGATGCGGCGAGCGACGTATCCGGCTGATTCCTTGTTTCCCTATTGTTTATCCTGTAAAAACTTGGACATGCCCCTGGAAGACTGTAAGAGCATTTTGAGAGGGGGAGCCCCTCATGTAAACAATCACAGCTTTTATCCTTCTGTGTTAAATTGAGTACGTGTCTTTACGAGCTTACGCATGCCGGGGCAAGGTCATTGTTGCGACTTACCCTAGCTTGGACGAGCCCAGAACCGGCCCGAGAGATTGCGGGTTTTGAGGAGCTCCTGATGAGTTCGTCGACACGCCCGAGGGGGCCGTGTGATAAGCAAGCGCCAGCCAAGGCTTGGTGAGAGCGTGGCTCATGTGCTTAATGCCCAGCCCGGCTCGCGAAGGGCCCGCGAGGGGGGAGCGACTGGCACGAGCTCCGAAATAAGGCAAGAACAAGACTGCGAGAAATAACTTGAACAAGAAAAGGCATCCCCCCGCGCACATCAAATGAAAATTCAACTTCAACTTAAACCCAAATCCAGAAGGCAGGGTTATAGAAAAGAGATCCAATGCAAATGGCTGCGTCCGGCGCCTAGTCTAGTCTTCGACGTCTTCTCACCAGCGCGGAGCTAAGTGCTGCCACTAGGCGTGGGAGGGAGCCCCCGAGGCCCGAGGGCAGCTCTCCGGAGACTCCGGGGTGTGTATAGCCCCACTCATTATTACGTGAGAGTGTCACAGGCGGCGATCTTCACAGGCACTGGCCTTCTTCACAGGTACCGTCCTTGCTTCATATCGCCAAGTGAGGGCCCCGCCTTGCGCCACCCCTGCCATCGCTGGGACGACCGGAAACCAGGACGGCCCAACGAGGGCAGAGGGGACGCCAGCGGCGCCCTCGGCGACCATGAGTCCTCTGCCGGGGGAAAGGTAGCAGTCGCCACCCCGGTAGAGGGCCTACCTCCGGGCGTTGCCTTGCTCCGCGCGACACGGGGAGGGGCCTTGCTCCTGGCCCCTTCCGCGCAGCCCCCAGCGGGTCTCTCCTGTCGGGGCGGGCATCGCCGTGCCGGAACCATCGTTCGGTGTTGTGGCCTAGTTCATCTGTGACTCATGGTTAGCGTAAGCTTGCTCCTGAGGGATTAGTGGTACCATGTATCTGTTGTCGATGGTGCGGATGGAGGGGATCTCTGGCGGCTCCTGGAAGGCTTCAGCTCCTAATGCCTCCTCCTCCCAATCTGGCCCGAGAAACGAACCAGGGTCATCCTCCGGCGTGTATTCATGGTTCATCATGCGGGCCACATAGGCTTCCAGGGCTGTCACCCAAACACCTCGCCGTAGTGCCCCACACTCCACGTCGCCCGACCCAGCGCGGCGTCCTGAGGATGATAACGTGACGCCTCGCTGGGTCCATGGGGGGCAACGCTCGTGCCGATGCTCATTAGAGGCGGCGCGGGGGCAACGGGGCCCCCGGCGCCGCCGGCCATCCTGGTGTCATTGAAGCCCCCAGGAGCACCCGAGGGCGTGCGGTTACGGCGAGGACCATCGTGAGGTCCAATAGCGGCTCGGGAAGGAAGCAGATAGCAGAAAGGCGGCGCTCTTGACGCAACCGCATCCAGCAGTTCAGCAACACGTTCCAGCAGCCGGCACCGCAGCAACTCCCGCGCCACCATGAGTGCGGCCCGCATGTTCGCCTGCTCCCGCCGGGTGTGTGGTGCTATTGCTGTGGCGTGGCTTGCGGCCCTTGCAATGACGCGCGCTTGTCGTGGGGTGAGGGTGGACGATGCCTTGGGGCACCGCCCGTGCCCCGTAGCATTAGGTGGCGCTCATGCCACCTGGAGCGTGGGGTTGAGGTCTTCATGGGCAGGTGGCGCCGCCCGGGCTGGCCAAGCTGCCCAGCGGTCGGAGTCGGCCCTTGGGTCACTGGACATCAGGGTCGCGGAGCGTCGGCGGGTCAATTGGCAGGGAGGAGACTCCGGCGCACCCCTACCTGGCGCGCCAAATGTCAGATCACGGGTTCCGGCAAACCCCTGAGGTTCGAACACTGGGGTGCGCGCGAAGGTTTTCTCCCTATCGGTCCACGCCCTAGCTCTCCAAGATCTTGCGGACGAACTCAACGAACTCACAACACAGAAAGACCCAAGATTATACTGGTTCGGGCCACTGTTGTGGTGTAATACCCTACTCCGGTGTGGTGGTGGTGGATTGCCTCTTGGGCTGATGATGAACAGTACAAGGGGAAGAACAGCCTCCTGAGGTTGACCTGTTCTTGTGCTTGGTGAACTTGTGTGTGTGAGATGCCTCTCGATCTCCCTTTTCTACTGGGGTGGCTAGTTCTACTTATATAGGCCCTGGTCCTCTCCCCAAATATTGAGCGCGAAGGGAGCCAACAACGACCAATTTGAAGGGGGGCAGCTAGTACAGCTTATCCTGACAAAAGGTGGTCTTTGCCTGCCAAAGGCTCTGGTGGTGACACCGTCCTGGGCTCCATGGTGACCTCCGTCTTGCCGTCCTTCTGGTCTTGGTCTTGTTGCACCAATATGGCAACTTTTTCTTGATGCCTCGGTACTCTGCGCCTGCGCTTGCCCCCTTAGAACCAAAGAGGAAACAAGGACACTGCGCGTGCTGGCGCCCGCCTAGCACCTGCCTGGTCTCGATCGTCATGGCTCACGTCACGATGACCTCGCGAGGTTTTCCTTGCCTTGATCTCTCCGCCCCTCGTGAGCTTGCCTGGCGAGGCCGCTCCCGAGGAGGTCTTGCGTCATCCGCCTCGCGAGGCTTGGCCCCTCGCGAGGGTCTTGAAGGCCTTGTCGATGAAGATGGGCCGTACAAACCTGCCAGCCCAGCCACGCCGTGGGCCGCAGGCAGGCAAGTCTAGGGACCAGGTGTTCCCAGAACGCCGACATAGGCTCTTACATCCTTCCTTCATCCATCGTAAGATAACCCAAAACTTGAAAACTTCAATCACATAAAACTCAACAAAGCCTTCGTGAGATCCATTAGTATAAGAATAATAAACCACTCCTATAAGTGTTGTATCAAACCAATTCATATTTTATTTTTGTATTATATCTACTGTATTCCAAATTTTCTATGTAAAAAACTCATCAAGGAAAACCATAGAGCCATCAAAATAAGCACACAACACAAAGAAAACAGAATCTGTCAAAACAGAACAGTCTGTAGCAATCGGACTATTTCGAATACTTCTATAACTCCAAAAACACTGAGAAATTAGGATGACCTGAGAAATTTGTATATTGATCTGCTGCAATTGGAATGGGTATTTTATCGCTCGCTGGTAAAATATGAAAATTAATTTCGTGAGCGCAAACTTTCTTTTTTTTTCAGCAAGATCAAACAACTATTGCCCAAGAAGATCCTAAATGCTTTACTTGGCACAAACACTAATTAAAACATAAAAAACACAATCATAATAGTATCATAATTGTGTAAACACACAAGAACAAAAGGCAAAAAGCAAAAAATAAATTTATTCATTGGGTTGCCTCCCAACAAGCGCTATAGTTTTACGCCCTTAGCTAGGCATAAAGCAAGGATCTAAGTTTTGTCATCTTTGGTTCGAGATCCATAAGATGCCCTCATGATTGATTCATAGGGTGGCTTAATTCTAGTTCCAGGAAAGTGTTCCATACCCTTCCTCAAAGGAAATTGGAACTTAATATATATTGCCTTCTTTCATATCAATCAAGGCACCGATAGTGCATAAAAACGGTCTGTCAAGAATGATTGGACAAGACGGATTGCAATCAATATCAAGAACAATAAAATCTTTGCGGACATAATTTCTATTTGCAAGAATAAGAACATCATTAATCCTTCCCATAGGCTTTTTAATAGTGGAATCCACCAAGTGCAAATTCAAGGAACATTCTTCAAGATTGGTAAGACCAAGCACATCACATAAAGATTTCAGAATTGTGGAAACACTAGCACCCAAGTCACTCAAAGCAAAACATTCATAATTTTTAATCTTGGCTTTGATAGTAGGTTCCCACTCAACATATAATTTTCTAGGAATTGAAACATCTAACTCCAACTTTTCTTCCAAAGCTTTCATCATAGCATCAATAATATGTTTAGTAAAAGCTTTATTTTGTACATAAGCATGGGGTGAATTTATCATGGATTGCAACAAAGAAATACAATCAATCAAATAGCAACTATCATTAAAGTCTTTGTAATCCAAAATAGTGGGTGCATCACTAGCTAAAGTTTTGACCTCTCCAAACCCACTTTCATCAATTTTCTCAACAAGATTTCCAGCCTCCAAAATATTGGGATGCCTTCTACCTAAAGTTGACTCTTCTCCAGTCCCTTTTTCATCATTCTTAACTTTACTAAACAAGGGATCAATAGAAGAAACACCAATCATTTTAAGATCTTCATCACTTTTATCCTCTAATGAGATTGGTTTAGCGGCCATTTGATTCACTATGGTACCTTGTGCATCGGATATTTTTCCTCACAAACTTTCAGCAAAAGCATACTTAGATTGGAGATTGCAAACTTCTCTACTAATATCATCAAGTTGTTTTGTAATAGCATTTAGCACAACGGAGTGCTCCTTAAGTTCTTTAGTAAAATACTTATTATGCTCAAATTATGTAGTCATATAATCCTTAGTACTTTTCTCAATTTCAAGAAAAAAATTTGTGTAAGGAACATCATAATATTTTCTTTGAGGCATCATGACTACACAAACAAGAAGGCACACGAAAAACAGACATGGCAAGAAAACGGCGAACGGAACAAGAGGGATGAATAAAACGACAAATTTTGGTGAAGTGGGGGAGAGGAAAATGAGAGGCAAATGGAAAATAATGTAAATTGCGAGGAGATGAGATTTTTGATTAAGAACCTGGTATATGTTGAAGATCCTTCCCGGCAACGGCGTCAGAAATTGCACATGGCTAGGAGACTATCTTGAGTTGATCCTCCCCGGCAACAGCGTTAGAAATTTTCCTTGATGGCAGCTAGAACTACGTCGGTATTTCCCCGTAGAGGGAGGGATGATGTAGCGCAGCGACGGTAGAGTATTTCCCTCAGTTATGAAACCAAGGTATCGAACTAGTAGGAGAACCAAGCAACACAGCGTAAACAGCCCCTACACACAAATAACAACACCTCGCAACCCGACGTGTTAAAGGGGTTGTCAATCCCTTTCGGGTAACGGCGCCAGAAATTGGTGTGTGACGGTAAAAAGGTTGTAATAGATTGGATAAATAGATCGCAAATAAATAAAGTGCAGCAAAGTATTTTTTATTTTTGGTTTAATAGATCTGAAAATAAAAGCAAGGAAAAAGTAGATCGCAAAGGCAAATTTATGAGAAATAAGACCCGGGGGCCGTAGGTTTCACTAGTGGCTTCTCTCGAGAAGAATAGCAAACCATGGGTAAACAAATTACTGATGGGCAATTGATAGAACTTAAAATAATTATGACCATATCCAGGCAATGATCATTACATAGGCATCACGTCCAAGATTAGTAGACCGACTCCTGCCTACATCTACTAGTATTACTCCACACATCGACCGCTATCCAGCATGCTCCATTGTATTAAGTTCATGGAAAAAATGGAGTAATGCAATAAGAACGATGACAAGATGAAGACAAGATCCGTTTATCTGTATGGCGGTAGATATAGATCTCGTCTTTTTATCCTTAATGGCAACGATACATTCGTGTCGGTTCCCTTTCTGTCACTGGGATCAAGCACCGTAAGATCGAACGCACTACCGGGCAACTCTTCCCATTGCAAGATAAATAGATCGAGTTAGCCAGACAAAACCCAAATATCGGAGAACAAATACGAGGCTATAAGAGATCATGCATAAAAGAGATCAAAGAAACTCAAATACTTTCATGGACATAAAAACATAGATCTGGTCATAAACTCAAAGTTCACCGATCCCAACAAACACACCGCAAAAGAGTTACATCATATGGATCTCCAAGAGACCATTGTATTGAGGATCAACAGAGAGAGAGAGAGAGAGAGAGAGAGAGAGAGAGAGATGGAGCCATCTAGCGACTAACTATGGACCCGAAGGTCTACAAAGAACTACTCATGGATCATCGGAGAGGCACCAATGGAAGTGGTGAACCCCTCCGTGATGGTGTTTAGATTGGATCTGGCGATTCTGGACTCTGCGACGACTGGATAAATATTTCGTCGACTCCCCTAGGGTTTTGGCAATATTTGGGTATTTGTAGAGCAAAGAGGCAGTCTGGGGGGCACCCGAGGTGGGCACAACCCACAGGGGCGCGCCAGGGCCTCCTAGCGCGCCCTGGTGGGTTCTGCCCCCTCGGGGCACCCCCCCCCCAGGTGCAACCAGGGCCCATCTGCTTCCTTTTGGCCCATAAAAATCATCATAAAGTTTTGTGCCGTTTGGACTCCGTTTGATATTGATTTCCTGCGATGTAAAAAACAAAGAAAAAACAAGAATTGGCACTGGGCACTATGTCAATAGCTTAGTACCAAAAAATGATATAAAATGACTATAAAATGATTATAAAACATCCAAGATTAATAATAAAACAATATGGAACAATCAAAATTATAGATACGCCGGAGACGTATCAGCGCCCCTAAGCTCATGGGTCCCATGCAACTCGGTTTGACCTAATTCCAAGCCTATAAATTCACATATATTCCCAAACCAACATACAGCCACCTGAAACACATTTTCTGATGCTGCAAGCTTCTGTTTTTCCGTGATCCCATTTGGACGGCTTTTACAGTACTTTGTCGGAGGGGGAATCGATCACGGAGGGTTTCTACATTATCCTTGATATCTTCTAATGATGCGTGAGTAGTTCACCTTAGACCTATGGGTCCATAGTTAGTAGCTAGATGGCTTCTTCTCTCTTTGATCTTCGATACCATGTTCTCCCAATCTTCTTGGAGTTCTTTCCGATGTAATCTTCTTTTGTGGTGTGTTATTTGGGATCCGATGAATTGTGGGTTTATGATCAGATTATTCCTTGAAAGTAATTGAGCCTTTTCTGAACTTTGTTATACATGATTATTATAGTTTTGTATTTCTATCTGATCTATCCGTTTGGTTTGGAAAACTAGATTGATTTATCTTCAGTGGGAGAGGTTTTTTGTAATGGATTCAATCTTGCGGTGTTCTCACCTACTGACAGAAGGCGTAGCGAGGCACATATTGTATTTTGACATTAAGGGCAAAACGACGGGGCTTATTTATATTGATTGGGTTTAGTTTGTCTACATCATGTCATATTGCTTAAGGCGTTATGTTTGTCGTGAACTTAATACCATAGATGCATGCTGGATAGTGGTTGATTGGAGGAGTAATAGTAGCAGATGCAGGCAGGAGTCGGTCTACTTGTAACGGATTGAAAGAGCAACTAATCCCTAGGTGGTTTTGGTAATTCATAACAACATATATCTCATTGAACTAATCTCCATTGAAGATTAATGTTTAAAAATGTTCAATGATTGGTATGGCATGGACTAGAGATGTGGACCCCTAAAAATGCTAAGGACACACATTGGCAAAAGCTCAAGACTCTACATTTTCATTTTAGTGATCCAAGATCACATTGAGTCCATAGGAAAAGCCAATACTATTAAAAGGGGATGTAGTGTTTTGCTTAATGGCTTGCTTGCTCAAAATGCTTAGTGATATGCTCCAAAAGCCCTCAATCACTTTCTCATTTCCACATATGTTCTAAATGTAAAGTCAAACTCGGCCCCACCGATTTGATCTATCCGGCGCCACAAAGTTCACTTGACATAGCCATTGCTAGAAACCCTAATCAGTTCAGTCTCACCGATAGGGATCTCGGTCTCACCGAGTTGGGATCGCAAACTCTATGTTTCCCTTCGTAACGTTTCAGTCTAACCGAGATGAGCGATCGGTTCCACTGAGTTGGCAACGCAAACTCTCTGTTTCCTTTTCGTAATGTTTCGGTCTCACCGACATGAGCGATCGGTCCCACCAAGTTTTCCTGGCCAAGTCTCTGTTTGGTTATTACTGAAATTGGTCTCACCGGGTTCATATGATCGGTCTCACCGAGATGAGGTTTCTCCCTAACCCTAGCACATCAGTCTCACCGAGTTGGTATTGTCGGTCCCACCGAACAGCCTAACATTCACATTTTGAACCAGGTCGGTCCCATCGAGTTTCACTATTCGGTCCCATCGAGTTTGGTAAATTGTGTGTAACGGTTAGATTTTGTGTGGAGGCTATAAATACCCCTCCACCCCTTCTCCATTTGGGAGAGAGCCATCAGAATGTGCCTACACTTCCACTACTCATTTTTTGAGAGAGAACCACCTACTCATGTGTTGAGACTAAGACATTCCAATCCAACCACAAGAATCTTGATCTCTAGACTTCCCCAGGTTGCTTTCCACTCAAATTATCTTTCCACCATATCCAAATCCATGAGAAAGAGTTAAGTGTTGGGGAGACTATCACTTGAAGAACAAGAGCAAGGAGTTCATCATCAACACACCATCTATTACCTTTTGGAGAGTGGCGTCTCCTAGATTGGTTAGGTGCCACTTGGGAGCCTCCATCAGGATTGTGGAGTTGAACCAAGGAGTTTCTAAGGGCAAGAGATTACCTACTTCGTGAAGATCTACCCAAGCGAGGCAAGTCTTTCATGGGCGACGGCCATGGTGGGATAGACAAGGTTGCTTCTTCGTGGACCCTTCGTGGGTGGAGCCCTCCTGGACTCGTGCAACCATTACCCTTCATGGGTTGAAGTCTCCATCAACGTCGATGTATGATAGCACCACCTATCGGAACCATGCCAAAAATCTCCGTGTCTACATTGCGTTTGCTCCCTCCAAACTCCTCCCCCTTTACCTTCATATGCAATGATTTAAATTCCGCTACTATACTCTTAGAATTGCATGTGTAGTTTGATTGCTTGACTTGTGTTAAGTTGCTAAAATCTGCCAAGACATAAAATTGGGAAAAGGCTAGATTTTTATTTGGTCAAGTAGTCTAATCACCCGCCTCTACACATACTTCCGATCCTACAAGTGGTATCAGAGCTTTGGTCTCCATTTGCCTTGATTTCCATAGCTTTGGTGATCATAGCCTTGGTTTCACAGCCTAGGAGAGTATGGCGTCTAGCGAGGGAAATTACCACTATAGAGGTCCTTACTTTGATGGTACTAATTTTGCTAGTTGGA
Organism: Triticum aestivum; assembly: GCF_018294505.1. Classification (NCBI taxonomy): domain Eukaryota; kingdom Viridiplantae; phylum Streptophyta; class Magnoliopsida; order Poales; family Poaceae; genus Triticum; species Triticum aestivum. Next base: position 203,153,485 of record NC_057809.1, read on the forward strand.
AACATAAGATGAAAATGCATATTCTTGGACATAACCCGCCGTTTGGGCTATTGCTGTTTTCGTTTGCAAGGTGAATTCTTTGATTGGAGAGAACCATATCGTGAAGCTACCGCTGAAGAATTGAAGATGTTGCAATACAATGCTCAAGCTTGCGATATCCTCTTCAATGGATTGTGCCCTGAAGAATTGAACAAATCAACCGTCTTGTTTGAGTATCAAAATTTGGGATACAAAGGAAATTTGGGATACTTTGATATGCATGAAGGTACCGACTCCGTCAAGGAATCCAAGTTGGATGTGCTCAAATTCAGCTTGACAAGTTCAAAATGAAGGATGGTGAAGGTGTCGCTGAAATGTATTCTAGGCTTGCTCTCATCACAAATGAGAGTCGGCTTAGGAAGTGAAGAGATGATCGATAGATTCATCATCCAGAAGGTCCTAAGAGCCTTGGATGGAAAATATGATACCATGTCCACATTGATCCAAATGATGCTCAATTACAAAAATCTCAAGCCAATGGAAGTCATTGGTAGAATTGTTGCTCATGAGATGTCACTTAAGGATAAAGAAGACCTTCACAACAAGTCTAGTGGCGCTTACAAAGCTTCATGTGATGGTCCTACATCATCAAATGAGAAACAAGTCTTCAATGAAGATATGAGCCTAATGGTGAGGAACTACAACAAGCTCTACAAGAGTAGAAGCAAAGAAAGAAGTTCCAAGTCAAGGTCCTACAATGACAAAAGATCTTCTAGTCATGAACATAATTTCTGCAATTGTGGAAGACCCGGACACTACTCCAATGAGTGTACGGCCCCATACAGAGGAAAAGAAGACTCACCTAAAAGGAGAAGTAGAAGAGAAGACTCACCTCCAAGAGAGAGAAGGAGTAGAGATGATCATTATGAACGAAGAACCTCTCGCAGAAGCAAGGATTTGGAAAGGAAGGACTAGTCATCAAGGAGCTATACAAAACAAAGACACCAAGCTCATGTTGGTGAATGGGTATCCGGTTCCGATTTTGACAACCACTCGAGAGAAGTTATCACTCTTACTTCGAATATACTCAAGATGTAGGTGTTGCCGGTCTTGCACTTGTGTCATCCAACTCCTACGACATATTTAATTCACCAAATGAAGGAATTCGAAGATGATTCATGGCTAAAGGCCCAAAGGTACCACACCCCGAGTATGTTGATTTTAATAGTGATGAAGATGATTTGTTAGGTGATGATGATTTACTTATTGACAACTCTAGTGATGAAAACTATGATGAACTTTCTATTAATAATGCTAATCAAGATGAAACGAATGACGATGATAAGAAGGAGATTGAGCGTCTAACTAAAGAACTAAACACTCTTAAGTTAGCTCATGAAACTACCTACGAAGATCATCGAGAGCTTTTAAAGACTCATGAGAAGAAGCAATCATTGAAAAGCTCAATCTAGAGCAAGAGCATGGGTTCTTAAAAGCAATCAATGATGATCTTCGTCAGAAAAGTTCTTCTTACATTGCCAAGCACTTACTCTTGTCTAGTTACATGCCACAAGTAAAATCAAGCAACAAGAGTAAGAAAGATTCTTCTTCTAGTAGTAACAATAATCATGCTAAATTCAATATTATTGCTTCTAGTAGTTCTCTTGATTCCACTAATGATTCTCTTAGCCAAGTTACACTTGAGCAAGAAAATAGCTTATTGAAGGGAATTATAGAGAAAGGTGTTTACAAGATCCTTGCCAGGAGTAAGCAATTTGAGGAAATTGTACGCAAGCAAGGAAGGCACCGGAAGAATCAACGTGTTGGTTTTGAACGTAAGTTCAATGCCAATGGAGTTGAGTGGGAAGAAGATCAATACCCAAGACGAAGTGTGTTCCTCAAAAAGAGAAGTATGATCCTACTTCCTTCAAGGGGACATAAGCTCAAGATGATCTTTCACCACAAGACCACAAGCTAAAAGGCAAGGACAAGCTTCAGGAGAAGCTCCTAAGGCCTTGGTCAAGTGGGTTCCCAAGACTACATCAAGTTCTACTTCATCAAGTACAACTACAACTCCAAGGATTTCCATCAAGATGACGTGGATCTGGAAGAGGAAGAACAACTAGAGAGTTCTTGAGGGTGACTCCGCCAACATACTTCACTCATATTCATATTGGCAAGGACAAGTGCAATCGATTTTCACATCTTGCACTAGTTCAAGGAGTCACAAACCCTCTTGTTGGTAAGTCAAGGGACAAGGTAACCTAATGTTTTCATGGACATCATCTTGTGTGTACTTCACTCTATGTCTATAGATATCCTTGTATGTTCCTTGTGGGACTAACCCATGTAGGTATTGAAAGTGCAACTCACTCCAATGAATTGCTCCAAAAGATCTACATCAACATTGAGCATCTACATCTTCAACACCTACATGAAGTCAT